>NC_065888.1:3641363-3944393 GCF_905147045.1 Nymphalis io
AGCGTAAGCGTGTTTTTTTATTATTATTACATTATTCGAAAGTTAATCTCTCTGTCAACTTTTAAACTATAATAATAATAATAATATCCTGGGACATTATTCACACACGGCCATCTGATCCCAAATTAAGCAGAGCTTGTACTATGGAAACCAGACAACTGATATACTACATATATTACTTTTATTTTGTAAATATATACTTATATAGATAATTACACTCAGACTCAGAACAAAGACATATTCATGTCATTCAATGTCTGTCCTGGGTGGGAATCGAACCTACAACCTTCGGCATGAAAGGCAGGTCTACCAACCACGTCAACCGGTTCGTCGTCGTGTTACAGTTTGCTTATCAGAGATATATTTACAATTGCGTTCGAATAAGAATTCGCCGTCGCTAGTCTTCAGGTTCATGCGAGTTTAATACAAGTTGTACAAGGGTGGAATTTTCTTTACTCCTAGAAAATAACATAGCGATAGTGAGAATTCGAAACGTTTTGTAAGCAACCGTATAGCTATATACGAAATAGGATTTTAACTTAATAGCAATGAGGTTTATATTACTTTGCATTCACCAATAAAAATAGATCCTTCTCGATATGCTAGTAGCAAATTAACTTAGACTTTAAATTTTTCTTGATGTGTTGATAGAATACGTAAACATTCGTTAGTATATCGTTGAATTGCATTCTGTTTTTATTAATTTATATAGGAAACTGAATAAGAGCGCAGAGACCGCTATTGAGCAATAATATGTACATTAAAATTGAATTCAGTAAAATGAAAATAAAATAAACAAATGTTCTTATCTTGTGTTGTGGAATCAATCACTCAAAATAAGTAATCAAGGGTTAATAAAATTGAAATATAAATTCTAAAACTTCTGATCAAAGTATAATTCCACCATACTGCAATACTGAGGGTTTGTGGATACACAAGTGGCAGAATTTCATCCATAAGCAGTCTTACCGTCGTCACCTCACAGCAGAGTACACACGCATATGTACATAAGCACACGAAACTCTGTATTACTTGCAATATTAAAATTTATATAAATAAAAACTTTTTATAAATTCAACGCTTGCAAATGTGTGACGTTACGTAGTGAACCAATGTACAAAAATAAAAGGCTTAGTAAGACTGTTAAATAGGCGTTAATTATAAACGCAATGTATACGTAATCCACGGATAAAACATTCTTCACATTGGAATTCAAGTAGGCAAAGAATACAAATGAATCTGTGTTACTTTTGATATTTTAATCGATAAAGTATCGAACGTTTAAATATATTCATCGTATTTAAAAATAAAAGGTCAATAACATTTGAATGATGCAAAATATTAGACACTGCAATGCTATGTTAGTTTGCCTAGAGTTTGTTTGTTAGTTTAAGCAACACCCAAACAAGCTGACAAGGCTTATGGGCAAGAATAAAAATAAACATTAATATTTTGTTGTTAATAAATTAAAGAAATAAATTTTGTACGAACTTACTCCATTACTCATCCGTGAAATGTTGACAACCGACTTATGGTGATTTATATTGATGCTTGTATTATTGAATTGTTATGAATATTATGGTCAATGTCACACGACCGTTTCTTTCAGTACGTTTTGAGTTTGATCTTACAGTAATAATATCTTACAGTACGTTTTGAGTTTGATCTTCTACTGATTAGTAATTAGGTTGATTTATTTACTATTTCGGTTATTTACTGTTAGGCATATTACTTATATTGCCTTTTAAGGAAAAAGACGTATTATATTCTTAATTAGTTATTGGTTAATTAAGAGTAGGTACGTAACTTATATTGAGTTTTAGATGCTATGAAAAAGGGATAAATTGCTGTAAAAAATAAAAAATGGGATATCTTAAATCTTCAAAAATATTTGATGTTCCTAAATGTACATTGGAAAACTATATTATATAATAGCTTTTCCACTCCAAAAACGAATGTAAAAAATACTAAATTATTGATATCTCCCGAAATGATAAAGCCTATTCCATCCATTGATAAAAAGCCAGGAAAAGAAAGTAGTAGACAAACGAAACCTAAGGTTCTAACTTTTTATCTATTCCAAGTTATCTGATATAAAGAGTAAGAGCCTACTTGGTTAAGACCAAGTTTTTTTGTGTATAATTTAACACTGCAGTTGTCTAATTCCTTTCATGTTTACATCGTATATGAAACCAAGATAACGTAAGGAATTTTTTATTTAACTACTTATGTTTAAAGTATTTTTTACCTAATTTACAAAAAGTATCCGATAATCTGTATGTATTATTATTAAAAACAAAATATATTATTATTATTTCTGAATTAAATATTTAACGTTTTAAAATTATCCAAGAATAAATAAATATATAAAAGCTAGTGCTAAATTACTGGTGAATCAATTATTAATGTGTTAACTGTGAAAAGCTTTCGAAATGTTTATTTAGTGATCATAAATCACAACGTATATAAAATCGTACTATTATTATAGTTTTATTTTCTCTGTTCATTTTTTTCGGTTTCACGGAAAAAATGCAGGAAATTCAGGACGAACATAGGCAATGTATTCCAACCACAAGAGGTTTACAGACAATGTAAGAAATGTTAACCATCGCTTACATCGCCACTGCGCCACCATCCTTAATAACTAAGATGTTATGTTCCTTGTGCCTGTAATTACACTGGCTCACTCACCCTTCAAACCGGAACACAACAATAACATGTACTGCTGTTTTGCGGTAGAATATCTGATGAGTGGTTGGTACCTACCCAGACGGGCTTGCACAAAGCCACCACCAGTATAATTAATTTTAATTGTCGCAAAGTATTTATCGTCATATAAATACAAGTATATTAATTTAAACGTAACGTGTAGATATTATTCGAATCTATTAAAGAAATATTGTGATTATATAGTAATAAAAGTTTAAGTATCAACAATTATATTATAAAAAAAATAAAGCTACATGTTCATAATTTTAAAATAAATAATCTGTGGGTAGTTTTAAAACAAATCTAGAGACGTCAGGCGACAAATAATATTTTAAATCGCGACATAGATGTTACAAAGCGAGACCCATAACCCGTGCTAGATGCTTCATCTGACGCGTATGTGATGAATAACGCGTAGAATTCAATAAACAGTTCTATAATTTCATTTTATCTTGCGTGTTAGTTTTCTATTTATTTCTATTTATTTCTACTTATTATGTTTTTTATTTGGAGTAATGCTTTTAGATTTTTTTAATATTGTTTCATATTTTGCGTGTAAAGAATAAATATACTAATAAATTACAATTTTTATTAAATTGATGGTAGATTTTTTTTAGAAAAGAACAAAGGTGTGACCTCAGTCTATTAATAAATTAAATGTACATATTATAATTAACAAAAAGAATTAAGCAAATATGAAAAACATGGAAAATAAAATATTATTAATATACCTATAGTTTGTCCAAGAAATATTTTTTCAGCTTATGCTTGATACTTTTGCGGCCTACCGTACCTGACATACCGGGGGCAACTGATAATTAAGACAAAATAATATAAATAATTAAATAAATGCGCGAAACAATACGCGGTACAGACGTGTTGTATGACGCATTATTACAGTATGAGTAAATAGATGTTGGTGAATGTTTATAACTCATTTGTTAAAAATATCTCTGGATAAAATTATAAATAAACATAACGGCTTTATTTATAAAACTTAATTGGGTGATCAGTTAAGCAATATTGCCTTCTTCTTTCGAATGTCAAATCAATGATTTCTAATAACGATATAAACATCCGCTAAATAATATTTAGAAGTAATGATTTTAATACATTTTTTTAAAAGAATATAACACAGGAAATGTATAAATAATATTACTGACGATTCAAAACATTTTGACATTTATTATATTTTTGTCTACAGTACTAATCTTTTTGAAACGCTAATTGAAGTCAAATGAATTGAAATAGTCATTGGTCGATGGCAGTTGATGACGTAATAACGGATAATGAGCGTTTAGATTAAAGCAGAACCAGAGATTTTGACCAAAGTTTCAGTAATTGAAGGTGAGTCACATATACCTACTATTTAAAAAAATATGGCGTCACCCATACGATTTTCGTCATAGATGCCATTATCAACGCAGAGTCAACTGCGCAAATGATATAGCTCAATTTTTATGCTCACGTGTCCAAAAACAGGTGAAAAGTGAGCCTGTAACCCACTAATTATGATGGCATAACTGTCTAAAATGATGGCTAACTGTAATACGAATTTCCCTTTAGTTATGCAACAGCAGGGCTGCGATGCTCAACCAATCGCTTATAATCAGTTATCGTCGTTGGGGAATTATCTATTCAATGACTCTCACCAACAAATTCACGTGCTTTTCAAAATTTGGGATTGCATCGTTAAGTCTTATTGTTTGATGCCGACGAAACCGATACCAAAACGATTTTGACGAATTTTCTTCATACAAAATTTCAGTGGCTTAGCTATGGAAGCATAACAGATTTATATAGTAACGGATATAAAAGTTACTTCCGTATTTATAACATTTGTATGGATTCTTTTTATTGGGAACTTAAAATAAAAGTGCTAGAATATACTAAAAAATTTGTAATATATTAATATTAAAAATATTTGGACGCTTGTAACATGTATTTATAAAATTATACCAAATATTTAAATGGCACTTGACATTAAGGCACTGGGAATGATTGAACATCACAATTTAAAAATGCATTCACTATTTAATATTGTTATATACTAACTATTTTGTATTCTAAGTTTATTCATCGTATTTTTAAAATACACAAACGAGGCGAGACTTTATATCACAATTAATGTATTTTAACATTATTATTACTCAATAAATAAAATACACTTAAGTACATAATCGATTATAATGCATATTATTATATCAAATTATTATTGGCTTTAAGGACAGACGCATCCTCATTTTATAAGTACAAAACTTATGTGTAAATTTATGGAAGAGATTCACTATTTAGCTAAAGCCTATTCTAACCGAAGAAGGAGTTAAGATAAACAAATCTTATTTACGTATTCTATGCGATTTGCCAATATATTACTTTTTGACTATAATTATTTTTCTTAATTAATTTAGGGATTTTTATACTACACAGGCACTTCAATCACGTTGTCATTTTACACTTTTAAAACATTAATTAATTATTACTTTTTGATAAAATTCTAAAACTTCTTGTTCAATGTATCTTTAATTATATTACAATATAATTCCACTGAACTATTTATAACCACTTTAATTTTCCATCAAAAGTTTCAACAAATTCGCCGACATTTAAAGCGGCATTTTTTCGCGAATTCATAATTAAAATCATAGACTATTCGAGACCTCGACTAATGATATCACGTCAATTCAATGTCAAAGTTGTTTATTTGTGTTCACTCCTCTTGTGGTTGGAATAGGCTCTAGATTTATTTTCTATTGTAATTTGGCAAGGCTTTAGTACTTACATTCATACCACACGGTGAGTTATTGGAATACTTCAATAACTCCAACCGCTAAAGAGATAACGCAAACATTTAAATATACTATTGTTTCTACAAATCTATTATATATAAATATATTTAATGAAAATAACAATTGCTTGATAAATATGTAAAACAAAACGTTTTTACTTATTACCTTTCCTTAAAATTGGAGGTAAAGTTTTAACAGTAACAGGTAGGTTAATTATTACGTTATAATGCTAAGGTTTCGTTATAACGTAATTTAAAAAAGAACCTATATTTATTATTGGAGTAATTAAACATATTTCTTGTATTAAAATAATTATGAAGCGTGATGTTCATTTCTCGTTCTCAGATCTAACGCAAGCTATATTGAAACATCGGAATGATTAAGACATTATGATGGACGGAAATGTAAATAATATTAAGTACAAGTTACTATTACATTAATTAAAGACGTTGTACTATATAAATATGTTATCACAAAATTCTGACGCTTCCCGCGTGGTCATCTCGTTTTTCATATTTAACTTTGTCATTCGAGTGTAACTTTTCTTGTATAGCAGCGAACGACTGACCTTTTGTTTCCGGTAGTAATATTAATATAAAAACAACACCTCCCATTGATAATAACCCAAAACACCAAAACGCAACATAATTTCCTAAATTGTCTGCAATCACTTGATACAACTTTGTAACAGCAAATGTCATTAATGCTACAAATATTTGAATAACACAAGTCGCTTTTGACTTTATGTTCGTTGGAAATATTTCTGATGTTATAGCGAAAGGTACAGTAGCTAATCCTATGGTATATGAAAATATGAAAATTGGTATCACAACGATAGGAATGAACTTCAAAGCAGAAACGAGCTCATTGTTTTCATATTTCATAAAAAAATATGCGCCTATAATTACATTTGCCAGTCCAACTCCACACGACGACACCAATAGAAGTGGCTTTCTCCCTAACCTATCCACTAATTGTGAAGATATCGCTGACGTCAGCAACTGCACTGTGCCAAATAATATGCAAGACTCCTTAGCTCCTAAGCCGCCTTCAGCAGCACCAAATATTTGTTGAGCATACGATATTATAGCGGTACTCCCACAAAATTGTTGAGTAAAATATATTCCGAATAATAAAATAAGCCCTTTTCTATTTCCACCAACAACGAACAAGTCTTTCCAACGACTTTTATCTTTCATATTTTCGTTGACCAAATGAGTCATACTTTCTAATTCTTCGTTAATATAATATCTTCCTCGAAGTTGTTTCAATGACTTCTCGGCTCTGTTTGTGTCTCCTGTTTTAATATAATAATATGGCGATTCTGGCATTGTGCTGAATGTAACCACAAAAAGTATTGGTATTGCTATATTGAAGCTCGCTAACCCCAACATGGAAACGTATGGTCCAATGCAGTACTGGGACAGGATTCCGAACTGTAAAAGAAAATATATTTATATACATTTAATGTTTTGCACTGAGTTACCTATTGTTTTAAAAATTTAATTTAAAAGGGTTACTTGGACAGGCTAAGCACCAAGGTTAAAACAATGTTCTCTTGACCAATTTCGGCCACGGCTGCCATTCTCAAGGGAGACTAGCCATTAGGACATATAATATAATAGTGTGTGTCTACGCACAAGTGCATTCTCTATTCACTTTCTCATAATTACCCTTCAATAAGACGCCAAATCCGACATGAGCGGAAAGACCATACGACCACGACCACGTAGGACCACAATGGACAATACTTTCCGAGGACAGGCAGTGTAAACACTTCTAACTTCCAGATTCTTAAGATTTTATCGATAGAAATACCCAAAATCTTTTTATGCGCCCGACCCGGTGTTTTTTTATTTTTATTTATTGTATAGGTAGGCGGACGAGCATATGGGCCACCTGATGGTAAGTGGTCACCAACGCCCATAGACATTGGCATTGTAAGGAATGTTAACCATCCCCTACATCACCAATACGCCACCAACCTTAGGAACAGAGATGTTATGTCCCTTTTGCCTGTAATTACACTGGCTCACTCACCAACAATACCAAGTACTGCTGTTTTGCGGTAGAATATCTAATGAGTGGGTGATACCTACACATACGAGCTTGCACAAAGCCCTACCACCAGTTAATCCAGCACTATTAATCTAGCACCACCAATGAATCGTTTTAACTTTATACAAAATGTTTAAGTAGTGTTTATTTTAACAACAGAAAGTCTCTTAAAATTGATTAAGTGAGTGAAATTAACATTATTCAAATTCTAAACATAGGTAAATGCAGCCGAATACTAGGAATTTTACTAAAGGTACGTTAAAAATTTTAAAAACTGGATCATATAACCAAAGGTAATAACAACACAAATAAACAGTTTATCTATTAACTCCAATTATAATAAACAAATTTACTTTTGAATAAGGAAAGCTTTACTATAAACGTTATCTCAAATAAATAATGAGCTGCAGCTATGTGTTTTTTTTACCTTTTTAATTACTTTGACGTAAAAATTAGGCTAAAGTATTTATCGCACAAGGTTTCAATTAATGTTACGTACAGTTTATTTAAACAATTTAAGTTTACAAATATAGTTTCGACATCATTTGACGCCATGAAAATATTGTTCTTATATAATTTTATTATATTTTACTAACTGTATATTTGTAACTAAATATTTAAAAAAGTTTATGAATTGAGGGTAAAATTTAAATATATAGGATACGGTTAGAGGTTATTTTTGAAATTTAGCAGAGACAGAGCATGTGCTAAGTGCTTTGGCAGGAAGACAATCAGGGCGTGAATTATTTATTATTAAGAAGCAAGTAAAGCTTCAATATCCAATGGGGTATGAACCGCTTTATGATGTAAAGTGTGATAGTTTTAATTCTATGCTAGCTTTGAGCTATGCTCAATCCGACACGTAACACAAAAAGGAATATTAGGATTCCCTTGTAAACAGAAGCCTTATTCTTTAAATACAAACTCGAAACTCACCACAGAGCAAGATCGAGAAAACGCGAGTCACATACGCCATTAACAATAATGATAATTACATATTAAGGATTAATCGTATCATCATGTCAGTGTCACATTTCAAGACTGAGATATATAATTTTATTCAGAGAGATTAAAATTAATTTTGTTACTTTTTCAGCTTATCAAATTGTAAGTTTTTTTTCTTACATTAGGATCATAAAGTAGAATTGGAAGATCGTAAAAAGAAGTCTGTAAAATAAAAATAAACTACTGCATATTTTGGTTTCGAAAGATCTAAGTAACTTTTGCATTTCGAGTATATTCTACTAGAATAGCGTACTGTAGTCGTTGTATAGTTGTACCTTCAATTGAGTAAACTTGAAGGTTTCCAAGATTTGCCAACTGGTGCATAATTAACTTGTAAATAACAAAGAGAGTTCAAAATTGCTGGGATAATAATAACAAAATAAAAAGTACTCCGTTGTATTGCTTTTGCAGCGGTTTTGACCAGAGCTGTTACATAAACTCAGAAAGATGTTTTTTTTTTTTTATAGAATAGGAAGGCGGACGAGCATATGGGCCACCTGATGGTAAGTGGTCACCAAACGCCCTTAGACATTGGCATTGTAAGAAATGTCAACCATCGCTTACATAGCCAATGCGCTACCAACCTTGGGAACTAAGATTTTATGTCCCTTGTGCCTGTAACTACACTGGCTCACTCACCCTTCAAACCGGAACACAACAATATCAAGTATTGCTGTTTTGCGGTAGAATATCTGATGAGTGGGTGGTACCTACCCAGGCGAGCTTGCACAAAGCCCTACCATCAGTGAAAGATAAAAAGTAACTAACACCTGTGAAAAAACTCGTAAGCCGTATATCACCAATACTAAATCATATCATTACAAACACAATACACTATTTGCTACTTGAATTACAGAATTGATAAAAACAATGTCAATCAAACTTTTAATTAAATTTCCTTAGTTTCGATTCAAGATTTTATGTCCCTCTTGCCTGCAGTTGTTCTTCGTATTATATAAATAAATCTTTGAGTTATTTGTTACTTACAGCAATGCAAGTATTCTATTTTTTTTTTTTTTTCTAAGCACTTTATAACTAGTTCTATAATAAGTGTCGTATTATTCCCTGCAAATGCATCTGGGTTCCGCCTAACGTTGTTAAGCACCTTGCTGGGAAATTTAGAAAATATCGATACCATTATACGACGAAATTTACGAACTTAATATATGACAGTTATTTGCAAGTTGATATGATAATGATAGTCAGTAAAGGATATTCTGATTATTAAATGAGATAAGCGGTTACATGCTAAGCACATTACACACGCACGTATAGATACGTACTCGTTGATACAGATTAGAAACGTTTAACATTTTTTTCTTGATAATACAGTAACTAACCTTCGACATCACAGTGATAAGTGTAGCCATGGCTCCTCGTACTTCATTTGAAGCTATTTCACCGAGATACATAGGGGCAGCTGTGTATGCGATTCCGTAGCCGAGGCCAGAGATAAGGCGTGCGGCATATATGGTGGGGACATTAGCCGCCAGCATAACGAGGATCCAGCCAATGATGTAAGGAATGGCAGCTAGAAGCAGCGTCCGTTTTGTGCCTATTCTGTCTGCGAGATACGAGGCGGGAATAGGACTGACGGCTGGAAAATATTATTAAAAATTAATTTTTTTTATTCATTGTGCTTCATAATTATCATAGATCATTATCATCACAATTCGCTTGCTTTTATTGATTTGGCGTTGACACAATTACAATGTAGCCTATAAGATAGTAGATATATAATCTATGTAAACAAAGTATTTGACGGAGTTTTTAATTCGGCGTGTCGCCTTTTTCTCCAGAAGGATGTATTCAACAAAATATCTGGATCTTATGACACTCACAGACTGAGATGAGGCTCTATTTTATTATGATGGAACTAAACTACAATATTATTTCAAAGGTCTTCAATTGACACAGTACCAGGATCCTTATATTCGTTAGATCTACTTGAATTAATGAATGACGCAAAAAAGAAAACTTAGATATTTTTGTGGTTTTTGTGGTAAAGTTGTACTGTGTTGTTATTTTCGGGCTAAGAACATAAAGAATAGAAAATAATCCTTGCCTTGGTCATAATTTTTATTTTTTATTTACTCGTACAGTAATAATTATTGAAATTCACATAATTTATAAATATTCATCTAATTGTTCAAAGTACTCTGACATCTGCTGTTATATTTGTCCAGAAAAAATAAAGTATTTAAAATGATAAAATACCTGAAAACAGAATCATAAGCGAGGCGATCCATGAGCTCTGATCGGCTGATGTTTGTATAGGAGAATCTTTGGCCAGGAGTATCGGTAGGGTCGGCGAGGTCCACCCGACAGTCGTGCCAGCCGCCGCCGTTATTAAAGTTGCTGGAAATATAAACGAAGTATTTTTTACACGCAAATATCTTGACGTTTCCTCATTCCCTATTACATTAGCCCTTCGAAAAGGTAATGAAATATAAAAAATTCAGCAGACGAGTACTTTTTTTTCCAGTACTTCTATTATTATATATCTTTTTCGTTTGCTATATGTATATATACTAATAGGTACTTTATATTTATTATGATATGATCTATAAAAATATATATGTGTGTAACATTTATCGTATTCACATTTGCAAGATTTGTGCTAATCTTATTTAATCATTTAAATAAAACGTAGTACGTTTGTCAAAAACTCAAAACGTTGAAAAAGGCATATTATGTTTAGAAACTTCTAGTATAATATTTATTGCTATGCCGAATGCCAATATCTAAAATTGTTGGATCCGTTCACTAATTAATTTATTTATGAATTTTGTTTTGTTTTATTGATTTATAGTAAAAGAGCAGAATGAACGAAAAGAAAATGTATCAGACGTACCCAATACCTTTAAGCATTTTTATTCATAATTCACTTTTAAATGATAGTTTTTTCATATCATGTCAAATACACACACAATGCGGATGATTATCGATATCAAATGTTTACGACGTTATGCTTATTTTAATAAAAAACTTATTCATTTTGACCATCTGATTTACATTCGCCATTATACATAAGGATATAATAAATTTGAATAAATTACTTTTAGAAACTATGTACAGACATTTTTATAATATACAAAATAAAAATAAAAAGAAAGAACGAAATACACATTACAAAATTTAAAGCAAATAAAGGATATAATTAATTAATACAAGTGACAAGTATTTTAAAGTGTCACCAAGAAACTTGTTCAGGCTAAATTAGTATATAACCTGTTTTATATTAAAAAAAAATTTCAAAACGTATATGCATATAAGTATCATACTGCAGTAAAAAATATGCAAGAAACTGTAAAGGTTAGGTACGTATATGTTCATTTAATTGGTAAGCATATTAAATAAGTACTCAGAAATAAAATAAAAATATATAAAGTTTCTTTAGATCTTATCAATATCAAATTGATTAAAAGGATTTGAAAAAAAAACTACGTTCGATTTAATTTCCATTGAATGACTAAGTGATCTTAAAGAAGCTCTAAGATTCTAAGTTCATTGACCGATATTGTGACCACAACGCTTGTTCACTGGTTGGTGTGTATACACGTTTTTAAAAAAACTTTGTATTCAGATACTTTATTATGAGCAATAGCTAATATAACCATGACATTCTTAAATGACTAATGTTTCATATTGTCTGTCTCATTTTCAAACAAGTCTAGAGGCAGAAACAAGCTACGAGTATATATCTTGTGTATACAAATGGATTTTGTTAATTTATTGTTTTTAAATACCGGTACAATTTCATTAACACTTTTACTATTATACAAATATACATTATCTACCGAGTGATTGCGATTTATCTCTTTCTACCGTCAATAAATTTATATTTGAAAGAAGAAGACGAAGCTTTGTTAAAATAAAAATGTAATAAAAATAGATGTGTATGATATAGTCTGCCGGCTCTATTAGCATCTCGTTTAGAGTAGTTTTCTTAAAATATATGAAAAAAATTTTTTTTTTTTTATATAATAGGAAGGTGGACGAGCATATGGGCCACCTGATGGTAAGTGGTCACCAAACGCCCTTAGACATTGGCATTGTAAGAAATGTCAACCATCGCTTATAGCCAATGCGCCACCAACCTTGGGAACTAAGATTTTATGTCCCTTGTGCCTGTAATTACACTGGCTCACTCACCCTTCAAACCGGAACACAACAATATCAAGTATTGCTGTTTTGCGGTAGAATATCTGATGAGTGGGTGGTACCTACCCAGACGAGCTTGCACAAAGCCCTACCACCAGTAAGTACAGTAATAAATACAATTTGAATTTATTAATATAATGAAATTGGTTAGGAATGTATTATAGAAAATATTAATACAAAACTATAATACAAAAATCACCATATGTTCAAGAAATGTGAGGCAAGGGAACATAAGCGTTACTGATCTGAAAACGTATGTATTATACATTTGTCAAAACATAGACGATAAGGGGATTGTCCATTTTCGGAGTTTAATTAAAACATTAATAATTATTACATACAATACATACAAGCTATAAATGTTTATCTGTAAGGGACTGTAAATATAATGTTAATATTTAGTGCGGGTTCAAACTGGAGCAGTGCATGGGTAAGCCTTCAAATTATAAAAAATATACCATTCATGAGCATCTCTCATATGAAGTTGATCTAATTTTTTTATTTCTACGTGTACGGAAATAATTAAAGAGGAATTTTTTTGAAATAGATAACTAGAATGTTTAATTAATTGCTTTCTGCTAGTTTTTATGTCTTATCTATGGGTTTTATCTTTAGAACCGGCAGTTCATCGCGATATAAGTAAATAATTGTTGTTGTGACGACAATAAAATAATTACTCGATTTTTCCAAGTTAAAAATGCATATGTGTGTTACGTTTATAATAAATACCATTAATAATTAACTGTGACGAAAAAGTGCAGAAAAATGGCCATGCTAATTTTTAAATACCAACACAGTCGATATATTACACGTTTATGCAAGCTCATCAGATATTCTACCGCAAAACAGCAGTACTTGGTATTGTTGTTTTCCGGTTTCAAGGCTGAACACGCCAGTGTAATTTACAGGCACAAGGGACATTATATCTTAGTTCCCAAGTTTGGTGGCGCATTGGCGATGTAAGCGATAGTTAATATTTTTTACAATGCCAATGTCTATAGACGTTGGTGACCGCTTACCATCAAATGGCCCATATGCTCGTCCGCTTACCTACACTACAAAAAAAAGTGAATTTGAATTCTCGCAGATTTACAAATATCAAGAATAACCGAGTACACATGCGCTTAATTTGTATTTATAATTTATCTCGCGCTCAACGTTAAAGTAAAATATCGTGAGGAAAACTGCATATGTCGAATAAAATTATGCCACGTGTATATCCAACACTCCGCAGGATACTCAGTAATTTGACATTTACGAGCAATTATATAAGGATATTTTTACGGACTATTTAATTCTTTATTATCACAGTTAGATTACTTCGTTATAAAACGCAATTAGTGAGAATGAGCGAAGTCAAACTCTGACCCACCAATGTGCTTGTTGACCTCATCAAGCTGGATTGGTAGCACTCACTCATCTCATATTCGACCACAGTTAGGAATATGTCAAACAAGTAAAAAGTAGTGAATTGTCTATGCGATCATCTTAATATCTTTCATTAGATTTGACAGTACGCCATAACGCTATGTATGAATAAGGTCTATACCGGATACCTCTATGTAAATTAATAGATAACCTAGACTAAAGACTAATAGTTATAATAATAAAATACCACGTGGTGGCGCATTAGCTCATTATTTAAGGGATGGTTAATATTTCACACTGTCATAGTCTATGGGCGGTAGTGACAACTTTCATCAGGAGGCCAGGCTGTTATCTATTTAAAAAAATTGGAAAAGGTTTTTTTTAATACGGACTTTTATCTGTATTTTTTTAGATTAATCATCCTATATATACAAATAAAAATGCAAAATTGATTTGTTAGGTAAATTTTTGTATGGAATTTTACTCTAATTACGATTTGCTGATTAAAAGTCGTTATTGGTTTCTTCGTATTATCTGATTTTAGTTTTACAACTAATATAAATCATTGATTGCGACATTGGAATTTTTATAAATTAAAATAAAAACGTAGGTACGTAGGTAGTTTCGAGTAGTGTGTTTTTTAAAATAAATCATCATTTTACAACATAAATTAAATGTAAAGTTACCATCAGTCTGATGAGAAGTTTGAAGAGGGCTCGTTGGCAATTCAGCTTTGATGTCAGATGGTAATTAGAGAGAATTATGAAGTACGAGTATATGATGTAACTAAAGGCACAAATAGTAAATTTACTTTATGTATGAATGTGATGTCTACATTTATTTGAAGTCCTGAGTTCAAATCCCAGGTTGGGCTAATAAAATTTATAGGATTTTTCTGTCGAAAATTCTTAGTAGCAGCCCAGTGTCTGGACATTGAAAGTGTGTACTCTCCCGTGTCTCGGAAAACAGGTAAAGCTGTTGGTCCTGCACCTGAACTCTTTCCGGTCGTGTCGAATTGCCGTCCCATCGGATTATGAGAGTAAGGGAAAAGAGAGTGCACCTGTGTTTGCGCACGCACCTGTGCACTATAAAATGCCCTGCGCAATTGGCGAATCTTCCTTAAGAATGGCCGTCGTGGTCGAAGTCGGTCCGAAGGACATTATTATTATTATTACATTTAATTCTTGAAAAAGTGCACGGGTGAATGGTCTTGCGATGCATAACTTTATATAAAATTATATTTTAAAAATTCAAGTTTTTCTGACAAGATCAAAATCAAAACGGCTAAGAAATTACAATTATTGTTGAACGACTTCCAATCAATTTGCGATTTTTGAGCGTTCAATGATTAAAAATATTGTTATTATGATTCACTTAAAATTTAGCGTAGTTTTCGTGACGTAGACACTCGCTAAGATTTCTGATTTTACGCAAATCCTATTTAAATAAATTTTTAAACATTTGGAATGTGAAATATAAGTTGTCCACTCAATTAAAAAAAACGGTTAATTTGTATGAATTTTAAAATGCACGAAGTCTGGGCGGGTAGCTAGAGTATCTCTAGCTACCCGCCCAGATGATATTTACTTTGATAAAAAAATATAAATATGGCATTAATATGTATTTTAATTTTTCAACCATAATTTCAAGAGAGAAAAAAATCTTATTTGATAGGATATCGTTCCCGTTGAAAAGTGATAAATATATATTTGTAATTCATCCATGAGACTGAAAGAGAATAAAATATATTTAATAAGGATTATGTTATTAAAAGATAACGGTTACTTCTATGCAAATTGAACTACTACTCATTTTATTGATATGTAAAATACAGATAAATAATATCAAACGTAATGCGATAATAACGTAGTAACAATCTAAAACAAACATTTTTATTTCCTCATCATGATTAGTAAAATGACCTACTTATTTTTCAAGTAGCGGTGACGAGGCTACGTTTGTGCAACCAATTACGAGTAATACAAGATAATTGTTCGTAATGTGCATAACTGAACTAAGCAGATGGAATAAGTTACAGACTGTTATTATTGTATTGTATTGTGGTGTTATTGATATATTTAATGAATACAATTTATTTATACAATAAAAAAATTATTGTTTCTTTATGAATCTCTCTATACGTTCCAAAACAAGTCAAATTGTTACGTAAATTTTTCCAGCTCAAAAAAGCGATTCAGATTTTGTATTCGTTTTTCAATATGAAGGTTTAAAGTAGATCCTTATTGTACCCTGCGAAATATACGGGTAACTAGTTTTTTTTTTTTTGTATTATTGAAAAGACCGCTATCCCCATCGCACCTCCATTGACTTCCTCCGCCTTCATCAAAACGCGATGTTGCAAGCAATCTTAGTTCACATGATGTCGCAACTACATCGCCTTATGGTTATCATTTTTATTACTAGCATTCGTAAATCACAAATCTAATTATAACCAAACTTCTATCTATAAAATTTTACCAAAATAACGTTGTACCTGATTATTGTCTTAAGTGCTAATTGGCGTTCTTCTAACGAAATAGTCCAAAATATATTAAATATTTTCGAAATATCGGTTGTCAACATTTCACGTGTGCGTTATGAAGTGAGTTTTTACAGAATAGCACAATGATAAAACTTAATTTATTATTATTTACAAGCTTTTATTTAGTTTTTCTTCTGGATTTGTGCTAATTAATAATACGCTTACATTTAAGATAAACTTTATTTCGCACTTTAGAATCGTTTCTTTGCAATATTAATTAAACGTAAACTCACCGGTACGGAATGCACAATCCACGGAGAAGATCCGACAAGAAATTCAGTACGTCAGTCTATAAATAGATTTATCTATTATTTGCAATTCAATTTTGCTTATAACTATATATATATAATAACAGACACTAGTCCCATGAAGATACTTATGCCCTTTTTTATTTGTATTATAATATTTTATCGAATAATGTGTTTTATTTATTATATTTTTTAAATAGAAGTTTCGTATATACTAAGAGGCAAATACATGTTATACCTAACTTTATTTAAAAACAATGCATAGTTTGTTTATATATTTTTTTGAAATATTGTCGTTTAATTACTATTATTGCCACGTGCCCCGTAATATTTAGTGTTGACCACCGTCTATAGATGTTGCACTTGCATTGTTAAAGGTGATTCCTATCAAAATATTTCCTTGCTGGCAATTTCCCGCCAAGCATTGGATCTAATATATATTGATTAATTCATGAATAGCATTTTTATATTTCCAATGACGTGCTGTCCGTGGCTTTGTTGTATTTTGTCTATAAATTGATTTACGTCATTTGAATGTGCTTGTATTTTTATTACTTTTTATTTATTACCAGGCAGCATCACATTCTACCTATATCTATATAATTTTAAGATTGCAAAATTGATAACATATTAGTAAAAGTAACAGCTTGTTAATGTCCCACTGCTTTGCTAAGGCCTCTCTCTTTTGAGGAGAAGGTTTGGAGCTTATTCCACCACGCTGCTCGAATGCGGATTGGTCGAATACACATGTGGCATAATTTCAACGAAATTAGACACATGCAGGTTTCCTCACGATGTTTTCCTTCAGCGTCAAGCACGAGATGAATTATAAACACAAATTAAGCACATGAAAATTCAGTGGTGCTTGCCCGGGCTTAAACCCACGATCATTGGTTAAGATTTACGCGTTCTAACCACTGGGCCATCTCGGCTACATAACATATTAGTATTTATTGATATTATGATAGAACAATATTTAAATTGATATTATGAAAGAACAATAAAGAAATTGAAGTACTGTTATATTTCGTGCATATCAAAATAGTATACTTTTCCTAGTATTCATTTAATTATATGTATCTCTATGTGATGAATAATAAAATGACTTCCTCAATGTTCTATTCAAATATATTTACTTACAGAATGCGACTTATGTAAATATTCTTCATTCATTTGACGTTGCTCGTGACGTATGTGTCAATTGTTTGTCCATACATAAAATAAAATACGTCAATTATAAATTTATATATTCCATTTTTAAATTTATTCTTTATTTAAAAGGTAATATTGTAAACAAAGTATATTTCACCCTAATTTAGCAACATTTATTTCAACAAAGTGAACAAGAAGTTCACGCTAGTCATATCAATAGTCTGAATTTAAAGCAAGTAAAACTTATATATACTAAAATCTGTTCCGAAACGTGCTTTTATAAAAAACGTATTATAAAAAATAAAATATATTTAATGCAAATTGTTACAAAGCTGTTCAAACAAACCAAACCCCAAAGAGGAAATGATATGAAATTATAATTCTCATATAAGTCTTCGTAACCCCTAAAAAAAGAATTACTGACGTTACAGGACAAAGGTTTTATTACCTGAATTCAAAAGCAGGGCTTACGTTAAGCCCCCACTGTTTTTTTACTGTAAATGTAAAATAAAATCTTTATGTATTTTTTCTTTTCATCTAACTGTCTCTGTCTAATGGCTGATTGTCAGATTGGAAACTTGAGGGGCAAAAATGCAGGTTCGGGCGATGATACAACAGAGTACAGAGTACAGATACAAGAAGAGTGTATCACTATTTTCTCTCAGAAAATATGTAAAGGCGTTTGTGTCAGCATGATCTCTGTCTGATCGTAAAGGACTTTTGTCACATCGGAATATGTAAGAGCAGGATATCAAGTCCATCTGTGTTTACGCACTTAGTTGTGCTCTATAATAATTTATCCTGTGTCGATGAGCTGATCCATTATGATTGAAATTAAGTAAGGATGAAAGTAAAGTAAACATGTTTTTTTAACGAGTGGTTTTTATCCATAAAGTATTTACAAGTTAGATAGACAACCAAAATATTTATCTCTATAATCATTTATAACAACTTTTAATATGAATATTAACAGAAACGATTAAATTCTACTTTTGTTCTACTTCTTGAATGTAGATATAATAATTATTTAATTCCTTTTGCGGGCGTGTTAATGAAAATTGATTTATCGTTGCGTTCACTGTTCTTGATGCAATTAGTTAGCCATATGGTGTAGCGATATTAAGAATACACGCTTTAAGCAAGGCAAGGTCTAATCCTACTAACTTCTGTGAAAACAATATTCACTGGAATTATTATGACTTTAATTAATTAAACTGTCATAAAAAAATAATACACTTATTAAATACAATAACGCGTTGTGTTGTCACGTAAGTTATTAAATACAATAACGCGTTGTGTTGTCACGTAAGAAAATGACAGGTATTTAATTTGCCTTTCTCAGCTTAAATGCATAAACATTAGATATTTTTATCAGGCAGGGTAAACCTTCGAAAGGTACCCGGTTACCTGGTGGAAATTTTGGTTATGGATTATTAAAGCAATTACGATGACAGTCCTTTGTATGAAATGGAGGGGCTACATGATTGGTTTGATTTAGCGCATCCAAAGCTCCTACGGAAACCTACATCTTGGTGGCAAATTATGTGGGATTATTACCACTGCGATTGCCGTTTTTTTGATAGATGAAGTAATTAAGCGCTTCAACCATCGGCATGATGGATAATGGTGACGGTGGGACACCAATTCACCAGGAATAGCAAAATCGTCTGGTAAATCCTTACATTTACAGAATTAGCTGACCCCACAAGAGAAACCAAATGATGATCATGGCGATTGTTGAATTTTATTATTTTGATTATTATTAATATTTTACTATACCAAATGATAAAAGCCAATCACATTTAATTAGTAAATCGTTATACACTTATGAAATATATAGAAAATAAGATAAATAATTTGGATTATCATAAAGTTAGCCAGTGTATAGTTTTCTTTTAAAGCAATTATATTAAAACTTATTTAAATATGCAAATAACCTCTTAATAATTTCATTGATAGTGTTCGATACAAAACAGCTGTGAGTATTTAATATTTAATTATGTCCGTAATTAGCATATTTCTTTATAAATATTATATTGAAATGCGTCAATACATGACTCAAATATTCTGTTTAATCGGATCTTCTTTAGTTATGTATTCAATTGTGAAAACAAGATAAATTCTAATAATAATAATTGATAAATGTTATGTGTATTAATTTATGATATTTATAAATCGAATGTGTCATCATGATTCCTATAAGAACCTTTTTTGTAAACAAAAAATCGCGATTTTTTACAAGACAGTTATATAGATAAGATTAAAAAGCAAAGTCTAATTGTTTAAATCTTTTCTAAGATCAATATCGATATATTGGCATTACTTTATAATGTTGTGATGTGTGAATTTGATGAACGGGTGTTTAGTAAAACTATGCTGTCTTTTTCTTTCGAATGTCAAATCAATAATGACAGAAAGAGCAAAATCAGTGTTCGACTAAACATCCGCTAAGAAACGTTTATAAGGCTTTATATGTATATCTCGTATAATTGCGAAAAGACTACGACTAGTTATTTGAATTACTAAGTTTGTGTGTTAACACAAAAATAGCATATTTAAATGCTGAGAAAGCTTTTTATAAATTATTTAAGACCAAGATTACTAGGAGCATTCCGCCATCTTAAAAAAAGGGATAAATTTGTTTGATTTTTTTATAATTCTACTCGAGTACTTTTTTTATTATCTACAATTTAGATTGAATTTGTCACCTAACGACCGTTGGCGAGATATCGAAAGAAAAAATAAATAATAATTAAGACAATTAAATTTGCTTCTTGCTGTTTTTTCCCATAACACATATAGAAAAAATATTATTATCAAACTTGTCGTAATAATCTGAGTGCGATGGCATTTTCAGTGCAAAAAACATACACATCGCTTTTATTTTGTTTTATTTTATTTAGTAGCTACAATTAAGGAGCTTTTGTGTTATCTATAAAAAATATTTTCGATACATACAAACATTTCTAATAATAAAAAAATAATGGTTCAATATCGGCCACTGGGCAAATACTTGTAGCGATAAATACTTATCACCATAATACAGTCTGGTAATAAAAGCAAACTCCTTAAATTGCTGTAACTTGGCTTGGGTTTACATACAAATCGGCTTATAAGTAGAAATAACTTGAATGTAGTTATAGCAAAATATATTTTATTCCCAATGGATTGTGGTTTATTACAGAGTACATTTATAACATTATTTGTCAGAGTAATGAAATAAAAATAATAGTTATATATGTTTAATTGGAAATGGTTTTCATCTAGCTTTTTCAATTAGAGTCTAGAGAGACGGCACTAATCAAATGAATGCCACGCTGATGGATGGAGCGTGTTAATGTAAAGTCGAGTTCTAATGAAATCTCTGTGGCTTGTTCCGGATCCATTCTTAGAAGTACTTCCTAAAATAGTTATGGTTTATGTAAAGCCAATATAACAACAAAAGCGACAGCGTGTTTTTTTAGTCATTTTTACTGTGTCTCCATTACGGTGCACAACGCTAATAGCCAGGCCAAGACAATAAGGCATGCAAATATTTTTTTTAATTTGCAATGCAAATTCCACGTAGGCCTGTAGACGAAGCTTTCTTCTTTATTGTGCTACAAACCATTCTATTTCAATGGTTTGGCTTGAGAACAATCCAACGTCTATTGAGACAAAGCCAACATTGGATTGGCTCCGATATTGGCCTCATGTAAATACACCATTAAGCATTTCGACTGTGCCATACGATATATGACAATATCCAGATTGAGATAGACCAGGATCAAAGGTGCGATATTTATATTCAATATAAAAGTGTTACACTTGCATATTGACTAGAAAAAAAGTCCTCAGACCTTAAAATAACAGGCGAAAGACTAAAAACTCTGGGGGATATGTCTTTTTGTGTCGATGGCTGCCTATTTGTCCAATTACTTTACGATGTATTTAGCCGTGATGAGAACAAACAGATTTGCAGCATTACTTTCGTATAAATGCGGGTTATAAATATATATTCATATAAACCTCGAAAATCATATATTTTTTCGTTAAAAAATTTACGGAAGTATAACGAAAAATATTAAATGCACTTTAATATTTTGAATGTATGTAGTTTAAGGTGTAGGTTAAGGTTGAAATTTTGACACTGACGAAAGCGGCTTAAAATTTTTAGTCTGTCCGTGTAAATCAAATAAAATATTATTTTCATTTCATTTCATATAAATAAATAAGTAAGTCAGTTGTATATAAGGGAGATTTTGCAATAAACAAGAATTATTTGATTAGTTTTAACTACTATACAACAAAAAAATCTGACTTTGGCCTCATTTTCTGGTAAAAGTAAAGGTAAGAATTAATAGCACCAAAGTATATACTGTGACATATTTTGTAAAGAGTACAACATCGTATTAATCGTATTAAAATAGATGTATTTATGTAAGTCTGCCTGGTTAGGTACCACCCAAACACCACAAAATTTACCGCAAATAACACTCAGAATTTTTGTGTTCCGGTTTGAAGGGTGAGTGAGTGGAATATCTATGGACGGCGGTGACCATTTACCATCTGGTGGCCCATTTGCTCGTCCGCCAACTTGTATTATAATAGAAAAAAAACAATACCGTATTTTAAGATTAAGCTGAAAATAAAAGATTACATTAATTCAATGGATTAGCCACATAGTATTAATCCTTATTAAATAAACTACTTTCCTCCCGATGCTTCAAGCGCTTGTAAGGAGGGAGGGGAGGCACCCTTTAGGTACCTAATAGGTAAGGTAGGTACTTTGTACCATTGTGTAATCCCTGAAAACGTTTATGCAAAATTTCATGATGATAGGTTAACTAGTTAAACCGTAAAAGCGTAACGAACAAACAAACTCACTTTCGCATTTATAATTTAAGTAAGGATAACGAATTATTTTTATTATTTTATTTTCGTCTGATGATAAAAAAAATTATATTATTATAATATTTTTTCCTACATAGCTTTAAATGGTGTCCATCTACCAGTATGCTCGGATTTTCGCTACCTAGGTTCATCAATCCAGAGCGATGGTTGCATTGACAGGGACGTGAGGAAGCGGATAAATGCAGGGTGGATGAAATGGTGACAGGTCTCTGGGACCAATTTTAACCGACGAATGCCCTTGAAGTTAAAAGGGAAGACTTATAAGACCGTCATTAGGCCTGTCGTGATGTATGGCTCTGAATGTTGGGCAACAAAAGTAGAGAATGTAAAAAGAATACATGTGGCAGAGATGCGAATGTTAAGAGGGATGTGTGGTGTAGCTAGAATGGACAAGATAAGAAACGAGTATAAACGAGTATATATAGCAGAGGAAGTCTGAGAGTAGCACCAATAGTTGAAAAGTTGAAGAGTTATAGATTAGCGTGGTATGGGCATGTGATGAGGAGGTATGAAAGGCATGTCACCAAAAGGGTGATGAGTATGAATGTTGATGGATGTAGGGGACGAGGGAGGCCGAAGAAAATGTGGATGGATTGCGTAAAAAAAGATATATGTATGAAAGGGGTAAGTGCTGAGATGACGAGTGACAGAGAGAAGTGGAAGGAAAAAAAATGCTGTGCCGACCCCACGTAGTGGGATAAGGGCAAGAAGAAGAAGAAGATAAAAAAATTATAAAAGATCTCTCTAAGAAACTGGTCCACACATCTGGTGACCCAAGAGCTGGCGCTTATTTAGCCCAAAGGCTGAGCCTAGTGGTGCAGAGAGAGAGAGAGAGAGAGAGATTAGAATGCCACAGTTTGTTTTGCTTTTTTTATATAGTATAAAAATGACTGTACATAGCTTAATAAAATAAATTAAGTATCTTTTCTTTTGAACCTATATTTTACATAAAAATGCTTTTACACGCACTGTTTTATTTCGATAAATGAGCGAAAAAAAGTGGAAGATACGTTACAGAACGGACAGCTCGATCGGATAAAACTGATCGTTTTATAATATTCGTTTATATCATAAGGTTATTTAAAAAAATAAATATCATTGGGTCATATTTTTACCCTTTTAATTGCTTCCTGGTTAAGAAATGGCATTTATCTGTTTATCAGTATTAATACTTGATCGTTATTTGATCGTGTGGTAAATGGACTAACGGTGACTTGCTTTAATTTATACTTAACAATTTTTTTACATTGAACAAACATTAAGGTCTTAAGTACATACGGGAAACTATTACTTAGTACAAATGGCACGCATCATCTGGGCCGATGAAAAAAAAATATATAAAACGAACAAAAAAAAAAAAAATACTAAAAGACGATTAAAATTGTACACTCACATAAATTATCCTAAAATATTTTTTTTTAAAGAATAGGACGAGCAAATGGG
Organism: Nymphalis io; assembly: GCF_905147045.1. Lineage (NCBI taxonomy): Eukaryota > Metazoa > Arthropoda > Insecta > Lepidoptera > Nymphalidae > Nymphalis > Nymphalis io. The sequence goes on from NC_065888.1 coordinate 3,665,735, forward strand.
CCACCTGATGGTTAGCGGTCACCATTGCCTATAGATATTTGCATTGAAAGAAATGTTAACCATCGTTTACATCGCTAATGCGCCACCAACCTTGGGAACTAAGATGTTAATGTCCCTTGCGCCTGTTAAGTAAATAAAAACAATAGAATAGATAAAGTACGGACAACACGTCTGTGAAGACTTCTTTATCTATAGAAAAAAAAAACAAAAAATTAAGTCTATTAGTTATTGAAATTTCACGATTGTCGTTGTCTTTCGAACTTAACCTTACAGTATATTTACCTACTGCTTGATATAAATTGTAATAATAACGTTTAAAGAGACGGTCAATGTCAGCATTTCCTTGATTTCCGACATAATTTTACCCCGCATACGTACATTTTACAGACAAATTATCATAGTTAAACAATAATTTAATTTAGTATATTATTTAATCTTAGATAATCTTAAATATAACGGATATACTGCTGCTTTCTGAAAATGCTCACTTGGAAATCAAAAGAAGAAATTAAATATTTGTTGGGGCAATTTTTTTTTTTTATCAACAGCGTGTACCTTGCTAGTATACCTGTATATTATATACATATATATACAGTATATGGCGTATACCATATTTTATTCGTATATTACGACACATCAAGAATTTATTGGTTATAAAAAGGAAATTATGGTATTTAAAAAAAAAATGTGTATTTATTTATAATTTGTTTAACATGTTTTAATATAGATTCTCAGCTACACATTTGATGTTTAATGTAAACGATAATTAATCTTAATATCAAGGATCAAGTTTTATATTCTAATTCAGTAGGTACTAGTACATCGGAGAAGTAAAACTTTTAATTAAGATAAGTACGGATGTTACATGATATACCCTTCATCGTATTGCTAAAAATACCTACCTGCAAGAGATATCGATAAAAAACAGGTATAAGTTGTTTAAGTATGTAAACATGTTTTCAAAGACTTTGTTACATTTTAAATACGCCATAAATATTATGACCGGCAAATACTGAATATACGATAAAAAAAAATATCCGGTGCTTATGTATGCTGTAGGCACGTATATCACATTATTTATGCTTCGCATGTTTTAAATCTTAGGATATTATTATCATGGTAGCATTTATGAAGTTGCTGATTCACAACAATGTAATGACCAAAAGGATAATACACTCTAAAGGGGTTTTGGATTTTTTTTATAGAATAGGAAGGCGGACGAGCATATGGGTCACCTGATGGTAAGTGGTCACCGACGCCCATAGACATTGGCATTGTAAGAAATGCACCACCAACTTCGGGAACTAAGATGTTATGTCGGTTGTGCCTATAATTTCATACACAAGCTCACTCACCCTTCAAACCGGAACACAACAATACCAAGTACTGCTGTTTTGCGGTAGAATATCTGATGAGGGGGTGGTACCTACCTAACAAGATAAACTGAAGTTACCTCAGCGGCTGTCGAACCTTGTGACCTTGAACCGTTTCGCGATTGCTTAACCAGTCGGTGGTCACTGGTCAAACTGTGTCAAGTTTAAATGCTTGACTACTTAGTTGTTTTTTTATGAAAATTTTATTTTGATCATATAAACGTGTATTTAAAATGCTGTATTGCAAATTTAAAATATTATTTATTTATTCAATAATTTTTATTTTATATAATAATTATTTTCCCTTCACATATCACAGCTATTATTGTTTTTATATGATAATTATTTATATTTATTTATTTTATTAATTTATACACTAAGATACAGCACATAATATATATAGTATATATTATATCCAAGTTCGTCACCGCTTTAATTCGATTTAATTTAGTCTTCCGGAAAATCAGTTTGAAATCCGGAAGTATTTAAAACGGCAGTAACAACAACCTCAAAACGTTTTAAGGTGAATTATAAATGAAAACGTTTAAACATTGTAAATAAAACCTTTTTTAATCCAATTTCACAACATTTAAAAAAAACAATGAAATAAAAAAGTTAAAACTGTCATACAAAGTTATAATTATTATTAAAAACGCCGTATTAAATACTACATGATAAAAAAATAATTAAGAGCCGACTTCTGTGTTGCCAGCGCACAGGCAGATACATTTTGTATAGTGTAAGTGTAAAATAAAAACACTTACCACTGAGGGCGGCCACATATTCTCTCCACTTGAGGCTGATGGTCATTGCTGGTTGTTCCAAAATCGTTTAAAATAAACATTTATATATTATAAGCCGACAGACTTGTCCATGTGGGCGAACACTAAATAATACTGCGCGATGTTTAGAAGCGTAGTCGCTCTAATATTAGACAGCCACGTGCTATCCGCGTTTCGTCGTGAGTGTGAATGGTGGCACAGTTCGCCGGCTGGTCGGTCGTATTGATACGAGCAGTATTCCCGTTTGTTGACAGTTTCAGCTGTCAATAAACGAATGAGCGGCCGCAGCGGGGCGCCGCCGGCGTGCATGTGTTGCCCGTTCCATTTCAGATAAAGTATACTGTTTATTTTATCATTCAGCGCTTAGACGCAGACTGATAACATCAATGTTTGACTCGTTGTACGCTAATTTAAAAACACAAATAGGGCCTCGAGTTCGGTTTGTCTTTGTGCTTATGAGTCAGGGTCACTCCGTCACATTGTTTTTTCTCCCTGATCAAGGATTTTTTGTATAATTGTTTTGCACTTAATCATTTTAAAATATCTTATTTTCCCGGTGTAAATAAATTATAAAAATAATTAATAAAAAATAATTAAAATAAAGTCTTTTACAATCGTTTCATTTTATAATAATATACATTAGTTTCTCATACTGTTTATTTTACTTACATTTTGATAACGAGATAAAGTTATGCATTGAATTGATTATGCATATATTACGTCATTAAAATACATACGATAATAATTAAATATTATATTTTAAATTATAACAATGATGTGATAAGCATACTAATAACTATATATATACAGCAAGCTAAACACAGTTTTACTGCTATTTAAAAGATATGATAAACATTACCATAGAGGTTAATTTAAGAATATGTAGACCTGTTTTCTAAGAATGTCACTTAAAGTCGTTGAATATGTTTCGATATGAAAATGTTTAAACCTACTTATATATATGCACATAACTAAGAAATGCACTTTGATTGTATAAACAACACATGGGTAAATTTTAATAGCTTATTAATCAATATTTAACCGTTTTTATATTTGCGTATATTGTTATGAGGATTGTTATTGCATTATAAGTAAAAATTTATAAAAAAAAAAGTCAGTGATATTTGCTGTCGCAACGAACGTTGAATTTAGGAGATATCTATTCAGTAATAGGAAGTTTAATTAATTGAAGTGTCCTAAACTTCATACGTTTTATATGATATATGATAAATAACTGTACAAAATGTAATTATGGCAAGCGTTTGTATGTTCTAATTTTTTAAGTAATTTTATGTTATTCGTAATATACTTTCAGTAGAAATTTATAATTAAATGTCCAAGAGAAATTTAGAAGTAACAAAACAATTTATAAAACGAATAGAAGTTGAATTGAAATCAAACAGACCCCAAAACCTAATTTCGCAGTATTATAAAAACATTCAGTTATAACATTTTTGTCTAGAACAGTAGTGCGATTCTTTAAGAACTTATTTCATTACTTAGACAAGAAATGTTACAACCGACTTATATTATATTATTATTGTTGGTGGTTTTATTCGCAACTAATTATTGTGATGATCTAGATTATAGGTGGAGGAGTCAGGTTGGTCCTTACGTTAAAAGGCTTGGAGACTCTTGGCCTTAAATGTAAAGAAGTAATGCTGTTGGCAAGTGGCTGGACCACAAACAACTTAACACTTAACAAGAACGATCACTATTTGCATATGTATCGCTTTTTTACAAGGATCAGGTTTTTAAATTGTTTTTAGATAACGTGCATTCGGTTCAAAGCGATTTACATCGTCATACTTATCGCAGAATGTCATGACCGTGATTACTTGATATGCGTTCCTTGAAAATATGCTGAATCTGCCTTTTGATGTTATTTTGTTTCCTTAACTGATAAACAAGATAATTTATTTAATAGTTATTCGATTAGTAGGAAAGTCTTGCAAATAATGCTGAATGCCTTCACAGTTTACTTGTCCGTGTCCCATTTATTTGGGGCCGATACAGTATGTAAAGCAGAGGTGACGCAGTGGTTAGAATAAGTCAGTCTAAATCAAAGATTTCGAGTTAAAATCCGGGCAAGCGCAAATGAAATTCCATGTGGTTAATTTGTATTTAAGATTCATGTACGTACTCGTCGGTGAAGTAAAGCATCGTAATGCATGTTTCGGATGAAATTTTAACACATATATATATTCACCAAATTAAATCAGTTCCAAATTTTATCTCACTCAGGAGAGAAGAGGCCTTCGTTCAGTGAGCAACTCCTGCTGAGTAGCAGGAGTTGCTCAATAATGGGCTGACAGACCTCTAGAAGTTTTTTTTTTCTTAGTAGTATTTTCCAGTAAAAACGACTTATCAACTTAAGCTTATTGCAACCCACTATGTGATAGTTTCAACGACACAATACAATGAAATTAAGTAATTGAATGAATCCACAATAAAATATGTAAGGTATTATTATATATAAAAAATCACATTATTCGCTTTATATCTCATAATTTAAATTAGAAAATATTTATTATTTATGATTTACTTTAGCGTATATTAACCAGGGCAATACCTATTAAGCTTATAATGTGTATATTAAGTAACCGTCTTTTTGTTCTAGTGGATAGCTAATTAGGCTGCAGATCCCGAAGTGTTAGGTTTCAGAAAATTGCGGATCGCGCCAATAAAAAGTCAATAGGTGTTTCCGTCAAGAAAATCAACAGACTTGGTATTGTTGTATTCCGGTTTGAAGGGTGAGTCAGCCAGTGTAATTACAGGCACAAGGGATATAACATCTTAATTTCCAAGGTTGGTGTCGCGTTGGCGATATAAGCGATGGTTAACATTTCTTAAAATGCCAATGTCCATGGGCGTTGGTGACCACTAACAATCAGTTGGTTCATTTGATCGTCCGCCTACCTATACTATAAAAAAAACTCAGTACTAGCTTAGAAGTTGGTACTGCTTACAATCTCCGAAAACACATAAAGATTTTTTTTCGATTATATCTGATTGACCTCTCATCGCATTGTGAGATTGAAAGAATAGAGAGCGCACTTGTATTTGCGCCCATTGCTTGGTACAAAATATCTAGCGAGTCTATTTTAATAATGGCCACAATTACCGAAATCTCTCAAGAGGAGACCGTCATCGAAGCATGTATATTACAAGGTCAATAGCGCAATAGTACGAACTACCTAACGCAGTAAAAAGTCGCAGGTTCGATCTTGATCTCTTGAGCTATTGTCGTCCTCACTAATAACACACGCTTTACGCTTAATAGGAGGGGTAAATAGGAATATTAGTAATTACTAAAAACGTGCATTGCTAGTATTCTTTATAACAAGAATATATCTTGTATATATATACTACTACTTTATAATGTTGCGTAATTTGTTATTACCATTAATGTTCGTAGTCTAAAAAACCCTCATAAAACCCTCGTGTGTACGTCTATTAAAATTGTTTGAGAAATAAATTAGGATGATTTATTTTTTACTCTTATGTCATAAATGGGCTTATAATAAATGTTACTAATATGTTTATCATCAATCATTACATTTTTATATCACCTAAATACTTATTTTTTGTGTTTTTAGAATAGAATTTTTGTTATTATTTTTGTAGCTGTAGTATGTAGGCGGACGAGTAAATGTCACCTGATGGCAAGTAGTCACCACCGCCCATACACATTGGCGTTGTAAGAAATACTAACCGTAGATCGCCAATGCGCCGCAAAAATTGAGAACTAATATGTCATATTCTTTGTGCCTGTAGTTAAACTGGCTTATTCACCCTTCAAACCGGAACGCTGCAATACTAAATATTGCTGTTTGATGGTAGAATATCTGATGAGTGGGTGATGTCTATCCAGGCGAGCTTGCATAAAGCCTTACCACCGATATTGTGTAAATTGCATCCAGTGCCTGTAGTTAGTCGCAAAACAGCAATACTTGATATTGTTGTGTTCCGGTTTGAAGGGTGAGTGAGCCAGTGTAATTACAGGCACAAGGGACATAAAATCTTAGTTTCCAAGGTTGGTGGCGCATTGGATATGTAAGCGATGGTTGACATTTCTTACAATGCCAATGTCTAAGAGCGTCCTTCAAACCGAAACGCTGCAATACTAAATATTGCGGTTTGATGGTAGAATATCTGATGAGTGGGTGATAACTACCCAGTCGGGCATGCATAAAGCCTTACCACCAATATTGTGTAAATTGCATCCATACATACGAATCAAGTTAATACACGGCCACAGTAATCACATCATAAAGCAGTATACTTTTCAAGGCAGACAGCCTCCATAGCAAAGGTAAAAAAATATAGTATTTTTCTAAATTGTTTTTTTTTATACATGTGACGTCATAATGTTAACATGCTTATTTGCTTTTAAGGTGCCTGAATCTCTAGATTTACGACATCATATAATCAATTCTGTTACAGTATCCAGTATATTCCGGTCACTGTTTCCAATTAAAATAAATTTTCTTATTTTTTACACTAATTATAAACTGTGTCGTAGGACGAACGTGACTTTAAAGTAATAAATATTACATATTTAATAAAGAAATCAAATAAAAAATCAAATAAAAAGCCTAGATGGCCTTGTGGTAAGAACGCGTGAATCTTAACCGATGATCGTGGGTTCAAACCCGGGCAAGCACCACTGAATTTTCATGTGCTTAATTTGTGATTATAATTCATCTCGTGCTTTACGGTGAAGGAAAACATCGTGAGGAAACCTGCATGTGTCTAATTTCACTGAAATTCTGCCACATGTGAATTCTACCAACCCGCATTGAAGCAGCGTGGTGGAATAAGCTCCAAACCTTCTCCTCAAAAAGAGGAGAGGAGGCCTTTAGCCCAGCAGTGGGACATTCACAGGCTGTTACGGTACGGTTACGGAAAGAAATCTAATACTAAAAATTCAAAGATATGAAATATATATGTAAAATATGCCCCACTTCTGGCAAGTTCAAATTGATTTATAATGATGAAAAAAGGAAAGAAGTACCAAACACATATATTAACGTAATTTCGCCGCACCTTACTGGGTTACATTTATTGGAAATAAATTCGAGAAATTGTTTTATTTAATGGCTTTTTGTAATTTAAATGAATAATAATGTTGATAATTAGATGTTATCTGTCATTTGACTTTGACAAGTGCATTAAAGGTTATGTTTCCGGAATTATTGTGGCCTGGAACGTAGCGTACTGCGACGCTTGTATGAACTCCCAAAATATGCGTTTTTATAAATATGAAAAAATAAAATAAAAATGTAACTTTGACATTGATTATAATGAAAAATGAATGCCTCTTCACCTAAATAAATTATTAGTACCTATTTTTTATTTTTTTATTAACTTTGAGTATGTTTAAAATTCTTAATTATGTTCGAAAGTATGTTTCTCAAGGAATTTTATTGATACAAATCGTTAAAGGATTGTATAAACAAAATTGGATATTTGTAGCATAATAAAAATTGAAATTTAATTTCAATTATTCTGTTTTGTAACTATTTAGAATATTTACCACGGTCCATTTTGATCCACGACGGGCCGGTTGGCGTGGTTGGTAGATACTTGCCTTTCACGCCAAGGTTGTGGGTTCGATTCTCACCCAGGACAGATATTTGTGTGCATGAACATGTCTGTTTGTCCTGAGTCTGGGTATAATTATCTATATATAAGTATGGACATATTTACAAAAGAAAAGTAGTATATGTAGTATATCAGTTGTCTGGTTTCCATAGTACAACAGTAGTTCCATAGTACTCTGCTTAGTTTAGGATCAGATGGCCGTGTGTGAATAATATCCCAGGCTATTATTATATTATCATTTTCTTATTTTTTTAAGTACTTTATGAGAAACAGCTCTCGGAAAGTAAAAGTACATTTTTAGCATAACAGTATTACGAAAAGAGATCAAATATTGAACCGTTATTTTGACAGTTAGAGCGTCTCAAAGCAATAACGTTTTGTATCTAAATTATAAGTACTTATCTTATATCAAAATTTTCAGGGAATCCCTTTCGACCGAGTGACCGATAATTTATGGTTGTTGAATTCCAACTGTAGTGATGACATTATTAAAAAAAATAACAGTTGATGTTCAATCCACTTAAATGTATTTTCGATCAAGCGTTGAACTGTTAACATAAAATAAAACGTATCAGCAGCAATACGATCGTTGTGATGTGAAGTGGAAGACGAAAACGGGGAAAAATCGACGATTAAGTTTCGTTTGGTTGCGATCGATAAACAATTTTGTCAATAGAATTATCCCTCAATTTTCTTTCAAAGAGGCAAATTTAAAGTTGTGACGTCATATGTTCTGGGAATCTAGCATCGAAATTGGTACCTTCTTTGTTTTATAAAACTTATAATATTAAATGAGCAATTCTTGTATATGCATATATGCTGGAGATACATAAATATATGTATCTCGAAAACGGCTCTAACAATTTTGCTAAATTTTTGAATTTAGATTAGGTTGCTTTTAAAGTTATACAAGTAAAGGCTATTTTCGTTTGCCCGGGAATTATTTTTAATTTATGAAACAGTTGTATAGTTGGTATTTTTTAATTATTATGAAATGAAAATATATAACATATTTCGATTCGATACGAAAAATTTCAAATTACAATACTTGATTATTTTATTACACTCTCTCTTTGAAATTCGTTGTTATAATGAAACAAGAGAATAAAACACAATACAATACGTTTTCTACAAAACAAAGAAGAATTTTATTATATCAGCTTTTAAAACCGCCCGCTGTTTAATGTTTTTCAATAGATGTTTCATTTTTATTTTGTATCGTTTTTTTACAGATGAAAACACGACGTTTATAGTTCAGAAATAATAGAATTGTAGACATTAAAAAAACGAATAAAAACACCTATGAAATAAAATGAATTTCTTAGCGCTTAAATAAAATATAAAAATAAATAAACGTCTTTAATAATAAAAAGGTTTTATACGTACTAAAGTTTGGTTTATACGTAGTAAGTTTTGTGGTTGTGGGTGGTACATACGAACATGTTATATGTGTAATAATAAATTTGTTCAAGTTTTATTTTGTAGATGGTTGCTTATATATGCAAATCATTGCCACTTAGAGATTTTTTCTCGCTCGTAACTAATACGTTATATCGCATAAGTATTGCATTATATAAAACAAGTTGAGGCCCACATGTGAGATCAAATTACGTATTTTTTATAGCCTGGTGTCAACGACAGACCGCAAATGATTTACAAAGGATACCACGACCGTAAACATTTTTTATATGATAAGACTTTGCCGCTTTCCATTAAATGTATGTATTTTAATTTATTAGGAACAAACGAATATTTCGTTATTTATGTCTTCTTTTACCCTCTCTATTCGGTAGCAGGGTTTTGTGCAAGCTGATTCAAAAATAAAACTCAAATTATTATTTATTCAAGTAGTTCAAGTATTTATAAACCATTTTGAATCACTTTATAGGATTATATTAAATATAAAACTACAAATCAAACAAAGAATCAGAAATAAAGTCATTACTCATCTGAGTAGTTGTGACCATCGGTCTACCTACTTGGTGGCATATAGGGCCTGGTGCAAGCTCGTCTGGGTAGGTACCACCCACTCATCATATATTCTACTGCCATATAAGTATTATTGTTTTCGGGGTTATAGTGTGTGAGCAAGTGTAACCATAGGCATAAGGGATATAACTTAGTTTCCAATGCTGGTGGCGCATTGGCGATGTAAGAAGTGGATACTATTTCTTACAACGCCAATAACTTTGGGCGATGGTGATCAGTTATCATCTGGTAACCCATTTGCTCGTCCGTATCCTATATTTTAATGTTTATATTTGTATATTATATCTCGCTTTAGCTTAGCTTAGTTTCAACCCGCATTGGAGCAGCGTGGTGGAATAAGCTCCAAACCTTCTCCTCAAAAAGGGAGAGGAGGCCTTCAGTCCAGCAGTGGGACATTCACAGGCTGTTACGCATACGGATATACTTACCTCGGCTAGTTTAAAGATTTAGAGGTGGCATGTGGTGAATCTAGTATTATGCTTAGAGATCGGCCTTTAGACGAAAACTTTGTTCAACGCGTAAACAAATTCTTGAAACTGACGCTTGTGAGCTCCGAATCCTTGATAACAAAAGAAACCTTAAGTGGCTTATTTTCGAACTATCACTTAGTTTGATATAACGTTTATGTGGTTAACACATGTTTTAATGTTAATCCATTATTTAATATAATCTAAGTACGGTTAGACTGATTTCGCTTACTTAGTCACAAAACACGGAAAGTGCTTCCGAATGCAAACCCTTTGCTTATCTGGTTCGCTTAACGCACCACTAAACATTGTTTAGCTGAAGTTTTCCCGTTGGACAACATTATAGTTATTATAACACATGACATAGGAAAATGTCATTTGCATTTATTACGCTACTTGTATTGTGGTACTGATTACGTCATCAACAACGTCATCTATAATAACATAGTATTAATAATGAAATGCATGAGGTGTTTCGCTGTATTGTTTAATAAACTCTGAAATTTTATGAAGCGAGAATTTGCCAACTCCCACAGCTGGCATGACGGACTGTCCCATACGATATTGTAATATCTATTTATAAGTATAATAAGCGGCCATGTATTATATAGAACCTTTTCATTTATTTAATTATGTTTAGTAATAATATGTTCAATGGACCAAATATAACTTTAATCATATAGCGACGCGTTTATGGCGTAAGGAATGTTTTACATTGTGGAAAGAGACAACTATTTGCTCGTCTCAAATGCGAAGTTTGTTCTTAGAAAAATAGCAACCCGTCAACGTTTTGTCTAGTTAAATTACATGAATATTTATAAACAATGACAAACATTAACAAATATATAATTATAAAAGAATATTGTACACTTATACATATAAATGCATACCTACAGTTTATAATGTAGTTGAGCTGACGGTAAGTGGTCACGCTCGTGCACGTGGATCTTTACTGAGCACACATGTTGGCTGATTTTTTTGTAAAGCCGATATGACAGCAGCATGATGAGTAGGAGTCGGACATTTGGACGTTGGCATTGTTCACATTCCCGTGCCTGGAAAAGCACGTAAAGCCGTTCTTCAAAATCTTGTGTCTCTTTCTGTTGTATCGCACACGCCTTACAATGTATCCTGCGCAGTTGCCTATTCTATGTTGAGAATAGCAGCCGTGACCGAAATCGATTAGATGGACATCATCAATGGGATAAACATGCTTAATCACAAAAGTAATTGTATTACAATTACCTGTATGCCTCTTTATTATGGTTTCCCTTGATTATTATAAACGGTTAAAACAGTATCGTATTAAATAACACCATTAATGCACGTTACTAGGCATATTTATATACAATGAATGATGATAATACGAAAATGTTTATTTGATTTCGTTTTGTTTCTGTTTATTTTTCAATAGATTATTACAATAAGGTACCTCTTGCGAGATACAGGTTCCATATTGATCCTTTAAGCTATTCTTGTTACCATTTTTAAAACAAGCTTACGCTGATTAGCAAGAAAACATTTTTAAAGTACCGACTTATTATTTTTTTTTTTTAACTAACCAATGTTTACTGGTAAATCCAATCCACTCACTATTTTTTAGATCAGTGAGCTGTGTATTATGTTGGTATTGGTAAGCGAATGAGTTGATATTATTATCTACTTAGTATTCGTAATACGAGTGACTATACTATACGAGCGAAATAAAACTAATTACCATACTGTCATTGAAACAATGGTCCTTGTCGTACTGCTAATGAAACAATGCCTTATTACAGGAAAAGTTTTCAAAGACCGAGCGATTTCACATATTGGAAATGTGAGTTCGTCGCTAGTGTGAGTTGACTGTGGATTTTTTCTTATAACTCAAATCCGCGTCGTTCTGTTTATTAAATAAATTAAAACTTAAACATAATATAATCATGATAATTAAGATTGAAGTTCGCATTCAATTTTTTTTTTTTTATAGAATAGGAAGGTGGACGAGCATATGGGCCACCTGATGGTAAGTGGTCACCAAACGCCCTTAGACATTGGCATTGTAAGAAATGTCAACCATCGCTTATAGCCAATGCGCCACCAACCTTGGGAACTAAGATTTTATGTCCCTTGTGCCTGTAATTACACTGGCTCACTCACCCTTCAAACCGGAACACAACAATATCAAGTATTACTGTTTTGCGGTAGAATATCTGATGAAACCTTGCTTTAGTTCAGATTTATGAAAAAACCTTATTTGTTGGAAATCTTAAAAAATGTAAATTGTTCTTGTTATAATATTAAGTTTAAAATAACAGCCTTTAAATGTATCACTGCTCACCCACCACACTGCTCTAATGCGGGTCGTTGGGTGGGGCAGAATTTCATCTGATACATGTAGGTTTCATCACGATGTTGCCTTCACAGCCGAGCACGAGATTAATTATAAACATAATTGAAGCACATGGAAACAGTGATGCTTCCACAGGCTTCTAATTTTGACCCGAAACCAAGTTAGATTTGGGTAATCATTCCACATCTCGCATTCGCATCTCGGTTCTAGTATTTAGTAAACTTGATTGTTTGTCATCAATATCAAAATTTCACCTTAATCGGTTTAGTAAAACTGGTTTTTAAAGTTGTAAGATTTGAACAACATATATTAATTGTAATTAGACGTTAAATATACTATATAGCCACAATTTTATATAAAATCTTGTAAAAACAGTCTCGCTGATATGAATCTTCAAAATGTTTTACAAATAAGTTACATAAACGAATGATTATTTTTATGAAAAATATTTTTTTCTCGGAATGGCTCGAGCGTTTTAAAAAAAAAATTATACCAGGCAACAGCAAGATCCATTTGTTACGTCGCGTCCTTTTCAAGTTGTCTGACAGATGGTGTAGCTTTTGTGCAATCCATTATAAATAAATATGTAATGTAAATGTTAATACAGACTGGCTAACGGCGTAACAAATATTATAGTATACAAGTATTTGTATAAGCACAGGTACACTTATCTATTCGTCTCATCTCATTCTCAAATTCTCAAATGGAAGGTCCTAATAGAACGCAATTACACGCAGAACTACCGACTTTACATGCTTACCTAAGGAGTATATAACTCCGTCCTGCTTTTGGGATTTTTTTTTACATCCCTCAATTTTAGAATCTGAAGTTTCAGACTTTCGGATATTATACCGCCAAACAGCATTACTTAGTACTTAGTTCCCAAGGTTAATATATCTTTTGGCGCCAAGGTCAATGGGCGGTGGTAATCACTTACCATTAGGTTGCCCATTTGCTCGTCCGCCTAAATATATATATAAAAAAAACTTAAAACTTTATATCAACTAAATATATTAGTTAAATTTTACTTTATTTATAAAAAATATCTTTAGATTAAATACTATTAGTACCCGTCCGAAGCTGAGTCAGTAATTCATAAATAATTGAACAGAAAAGTCGGTAAATATGTTGCTACATTAAGAATGAACCGCTGAATTAATAATTAAGACATATGAGTTAGCTGTAATCATGGAAAGAACCCTCTGAGAGTTTTCCTGTGTTGTTGTTTTAAATTTATAAGAAACTTATACTTGTGCCAAGATATCCCAGTGGTTAGAACACGTGAAACTTATCGGAAGATTGAAGGGTCAAACCCGGAACCACTGAAATTTCATGTGCTTAATTTGTGTTAATTATTCAACCCGTGCTCAGCGGGTCAACCAGGTAGATATCTGTGTGTAGTATAAACTCGCATTGAAGTAGCGTGACCTAAGCCCAGCCGTGGGACATAAGGCTGTTACTTTTCTATTCAAGACAATTCAATACCGATTTATTTCAGGTTTTCCGTTTTCTTTTATATTATAAGAGTAAAACCTGAGGGTTATTTAGTTCACCTTATTGTGGTTTATTTATTCTTTAAGTATTGTAAGGCTTTGCTTGTGCAGTGGATTGAGAGGGAGCGTTCGGAAGCGCTACGTCAATAACAAAGGTCGGCCGCGAGGGATATCTGAATTGAATTTACAACGCAAGAATATCTCATTTTTATGTTACTAAACAATCATTTCCATTATTCATGAACATATTCATATATGTACCAGTTTTTTTATTCTGCTTACAATTGTTCGTTGTTCTTTATATTAAAATGATAATTTGTTTTACATTTAATTAAAATATATAAACCAAGCCGGTTGATTGTGTACAATGTTATCCTCCTTCATCATCGAATCAGTGATAACAAGTTTTTATATTGTCTAATACTTAGAAAATGTATCAAATCGAAATTAAAAACTATTAATATAGAAGTATTGGCTGAAATGATTTACTATCATGACTATTTAACGTGATGGTGCCGTGGATTTTCAATGTGTTCATTCGAGAAGCACCGCCTACAAAATTAAATTATATATAATTACAAAGTTTCAAGTCGACACTACAATATTAGAAGTAATCGACTTTCTATATTATTATTTATGTATAATAATAAATCAACAAGATACTTTAAACGATTTTAACAAGGCTTTTAAAATCGCTTTTGTGTTGTCACATAATTTAAACTACCGACTTTTCGGTAATTACGATTCTACCGTAAAGAATCTGCAAGCAACTCACTATTTACTCTATTTTATCTTTTATATATACAATTAAATAAATATATATTGTTTGTAATTTAATGTATCAAATTGTAATATGATGCGAACGAGTTGCTTATATGAAACAAAATTTTAAAGTTAAATGAAAGCGTGAATTAAGTACATAATTTTTTATTGCAATATGAAAGTATTTTTACATTGTTTACTTTAACATCATTAGGTATCTTAGTATTCTCTATGTAACTGAAATCTACTGGTATAACCCCGTGGTTTATGATTTACAACTCTCGGGCTCGAAAGGGTTTAATTAAAGCAGTCAGTGGTTGTTGTGCTTTGATGCCGACCGCTACACATATGTAACTCATGCATACTGCTCTTATATTTTATTTACTAGACTATTTATGCGTAGAAACTTAATTAAGAATGTATACATGTACGATTTTATGATTAATTATTAAAATACATTATTATATATTGCAAATACATATATGTATACTTTAAAGGCGGGCATGGGTTAAGGGAAGCACCGATAAGTTACCATTTATAAAGATTGTGTATATAATTAAACTGTTAGGGGTGATTTTTTTCTTTGTTTTATTTTTTTTAATAAGAGGAATGCTGGCGAAAGGCCCACCTGATGGTAAGTGGTCACCACTGCCCATAGACATTGGTACCGTAAGAAATATTAACCATTCCTTACATCGTCAATTCGCCACTAGCCTTGGAAAGTAAGATGTCTCTCGTGTCAGTGGTTACACTGGATTACTCGCCAATCTCAAACAAAAAAATTCTAAGTATTTTTCTTTGGGGTTAGAATGTAAGTGGGTTGCACCTTTTTTTTTTTATAGAATAGGAAGGCGGACGAGCATATGGGCCACCTGATGGTAAGTGGTCACCAACGCTCTTAGACATTAGCATTGTAAGAAATGTCAACCATCGCTTACATATCCAATGCGCCACCAACCTTGGGAACTAAGATTTTATGTCCCTTGTGCCTGTAATTACACTGGCTCACTCACCCTTCAAACCGGAACACAACAATATCAAGTATTGCTGTTTTGCGGTAGAATATCTGATGAGTGGGTGGTACCTACCCAGACGAGCTTGCACAAAGCCCTACCACCAGTAACTAACCTGGGTAGGCTACCCATCTGGTTAGACTGGTTTGCATAAAGCCACCTGTAAGCCACTACCAAGTAAAACTTTATGCTATATATAGTTATATTCTAACATACGCTTATGTTCTGTTTAACTAATATTAGGGAGTTGTGAAGGTATTTAAAATATGCAAAATATGAATGCCAAAGGGCATTCTCTTCGAGTCGATCCACTTTAAAAATCGATGAAAAATAGTTCAAACAATAAATATTAATATAATAGGAAAATATTGTAACAATAATGGAAAATATAATATAAAAGGAGACGGGAAAAAGGCTAATCGATCACTTACATAGTGACTGAGTGAATCATTTACGTGTTTGTTGATAATAGATATTCACCAATCATAAGAAATATATTATGTATTCTTAAGTTAACTAAAAGTATTATTTACTACATATTTTTCAAGTTTAGTTAATAGGTCGTTTTCATTTTCATGTAGGAATGAATATGAGCAAACCATGTGTTATTAATTAAATCGGTAAATCTAGTTCATAGTTAAAAATAAAATACTGTATGTAAACTGTAAACATTATGTCTGATCAAAAATATAAAAGCATAAATTTACATTTTATTTTATTTTATTTATACGCGTAATAAATACAGGTTATCTAGACAAGACGTAAGAGGGGTGTGTTGGGGACGCGCGGGTGAAATCTGAAATTTTACTAGCTTTATATATTTGATTTGGTCTTATCATATATATAAAGCTAGTAAAATTTCAGATTTTATATGCTATGTATATAATAAAACTCTTATTTTGCCCGTTGAGTTCTATCGCCGGTAATTTACCCTGCCCTGTATTTCCGAATCGGTAGAAGTTATAATTTGACTGTCAAAAACTTAGTGTAATGCTTTTATATTAAATAAAGAGATATGAAATTGAATTTACAATAGTAACGTATTACTGTAATATGAACTATTATTTGTACAAATAGGTAGTAGATTTTATCATAGAATCAGTTGCAATATTATCAAGAGTGCAATAATTAAACGAAACAACATTTAATGTTACTCGTATCCTATTATAATTTGGATTGGAATCGATATCGCAAGTGATAGATTGGGTTCTAGATAATATCGACGTAGCTAAATTGCTTTCAGGTAATTGTGGTTTGGTGTTATTCGGGTAAATCCAATTATCGGAATAAATCCAAGGCGTGTTTCCTACGAAAGTCAGTTTACGGATTTGTTTGAGCAAATACACTGCTCACGAACTGTTTGCTTAGTTGATTTTTGATTTTCAGTTTGTAAAGCAGGGTTTGATTTGGTAATTTCTGTAGATTACACTGATTTTGTAATCGATGATTTGGATGTGTAGGTTATGTAAGGTTCAGCTGTTTTATTAATTTTGCTATAAGTACTGAAATCGAATATTGCAATCGTTATGGAAACAAAATGGGTGTTTTATCTTTCAGAAATATCAATTATCAGAGTTCGGAGTAGCGTGTAAACTGCATGAAAAAACAGAATTTTCCATGGCTGGCCACCCATGCCAATCTTCCTTGGAAATGATTTGCTATGCTAGGTTGGTTGAGTCAATGTTGGTGATAGTGGTGGTTTGATACTGATGGTATTAATGGATACATTTACACAAAATTGTCTCAGGTTACCTTTTTGCAATATTAATTAGACATTGTTGTGCTCGCGTTTGTACGTCAGCACAGGCTCTAGTCCATCAATCTCATAATCCGATGAGATTGAAAACCTACAGGAGCGAATGAGCAGTTGCCATTTTTCAACCTTCGGACCGTTACTGCGATAATATTTTTTGGCCCAAGCATCTGATCACTTAACCAACAAGGTAACCAAATTATACATAATACAAATAAGAGTAAAGAGCAAGGCGTAAAATTAAAAATTGCTTTTTAAAATAGCATACAGTTTTTGTTGCTGTAAATTTGGACTATCGGGTCATAAGACTTGGTTTTTAATTTAAGCCCAAATGATAATATTAGTATACGATAAATTATTAGTGACACACAAAATAACAAGACTGTGAATCCATATTTTGAACTATATATATATGAAATTGATTGTGTTAGTGCTCTACAGATTCAAGTTCGTATGAGCGAAGGACGAGGATCTAAGTTTGTTAATTTCACATGGTAGATAGTGTGCGACAAACTTTATCAATCCATGTACTACTAACTTTATAATTCGAACAGAGTGTAACGCATAGGACAAAGATTATACAAGATTGTAGATAACGGTAGTAGTAAAATTTAACCTTTTTTTCATTGAATTAAATCATTAATCATCAGTATTAATAAGAAATGTTAAAATAAAATTAAATCGTCTGCCTCGTTGCTTTAGTGGCTAGACATAAGGCCGCAGACTCCAAAGTCTTGGGTACAAATCACAGGTCAGGCCGAAAATAAGTTATTGGGTTTTTCTGTCAAAAAATTCTTAGGAGCAGCCTGGAGTCTGAAAGTTGGAAGTGGGTACTGCACAAATCATGATCAAGTAGAATGGTGGCAAGAATTATAGCATAATTTTCTTTGAATCGCAATTCCGATCCTAAGGGCGAAAAATGACTGTCACCGGTCCAGGCAATAAGACGAGATGTTATATTTTTATTATAAGGTTTTACACTATTGGTCCAAGTTTTAAAAGTTTCTACTGCGGAACAAAGATATAATGAAAATTTTATATATTTGTATCGAAAACAGCTTGCTTTTATTCATGTGCCACACAAACGTAAAGTTATGTTTGCATGTTTTATTTTATTTGAAAATTTGGCTTAATTTACTTTCACCGTTGATATTTTTTATCACTTAACTATTAAAACACTAGCATAAAAAATAATTAACGATGATCGAAAGAGTTTTACCGATAATTTTGTCCTATTTGATATGGTTACTCATTTATAATTATGATGTACAAAGTTATTGGTTTATAATTGTGGCTTATAATTTCCATTGAAATAGTTGGCATTTGTGTTTGTAATTGTTATGTATGGTAAAGACACCAACAATTGCACAACATTGTATACATTATCGTTGACACGTTATGGTTAAAGCTGACATAAAATGGGACGTGAATCTAAGCCTAAAACTGACACTTCAAACCCTGCGAGGACCACTGAATTTTCATGTGCTTATTTTTGTTTATTTCATTCAAAATTCATTTCACGATAGTGATGGAAAAAAAGTAAATAAATTTGCAAGTGTCAGATGAAAATCTACCATATGTGTGCCCACGACCCCCAAAAGAGGAGCTGAGACTGCTACTTAAGATTATTTAAAGGAAATCTGTCACCAATACTTGTTGAAAATCAGCAGCTTGTCTAAGGTGTTAGTTTTCTTTTGTAATGACGCAACTTAAAAAGAAGATACTAAAAAACTACAATTAACTTTTTTTATGTAATTTGCATGTCTGTGAAACCACTACCACCGGCGTGGTCTGACACAGACTTACCTGAATTATCATAAGCTTAACCTTAATCTAAAGATACCGAACCCACCGTAGTCTCTAAAGTTTGTTGAACGTTTCGCTACTTATCGGATTATATCTTTTAGCGTTAGCGACAAAACTGAGATTTATATAAAAAATATTGTTCGACAGCATTTACGTAAGAATTTTCAAGTAATCTGACCATAAATCAATGATAATGATAAGTTTACAAGTGGAACATTTTCCAATATAGATTTTACAGGGCACTGTTTATTATTTAGATATACTGAAGATAATTTGTGTTTTACAAAAAAAAGGTTATTTTCAAATTATAAGAAATATGTGATGTATTCCTGGTTCATTTCGGCCACAGTATATATGCATTTTCTATCTCACAATATGATGGGACAGCAAATCTGATACGATACGAAAGAGTTCACGGCGTTCTGTGCTTTTCGAGGCAAAGTAGGGTAAATACTGCCATCTTTCAAATTGGGCAGCTACTATGAAATTCCCGAAACCTAATAATCTTTTACTGGCTCGACCCAGAATTTTAAAATTAGGACTTCAGTCTACGGCCTTTTAAGCTAGCTTCTAGACTTACGAAGCAGTCAAGTAAGTAACAGCCTGTAAATATCCCACAGTTGGGCTAAGACCTCCTTTAATGAGAAGGCTTAGAACTATTTCCACCACGCTTCTTCAATGCGTGTTGTTGGATGCCACATGTGGCAGTATTTGGGTGAAAATAGACACATCAGATTTCTTCACGATGTTTTCCTTCACCACCCAGTACGAGATTAATTATAAACAGCTTGGGCTTGAACCCGCGAACATCGGTTAAGATTAACGCGTTCTATTCAGATCATTTCAGTTCTTATAAAAGTAAACATGTATAAAAAATGAAAAGGAATAATCCTAAACTTCATTGACACGGGTAAAATATAGTAAGGCAAGATTTACTATGACAGCCGAATTTTTATACATTGTGGAGATCAGCTCACGAAAATGGAAGCAGCGAACGAATTTACATAATGTTGTCAACGATATGAAATCATTTTCCTTAGACTGAACTACTAACCGTTCAAATATATATACGTACATTTATATTATTACTTATTTATATTTATTCGACTTCCTATTTGTGCGTGTGGGCTAGATCTTGCAATTGAATTTTAAGCCAGTTCCAATCGACTGATTGAACTGAAATTTTATATTTACCTTTGGTTCTGATGATAAAATACACTCTAGTTTAGTAAATCGTTTTCGCTATCATATCTATCGTATAAATAGTACGTAATAGTTTTTTGTATTATAATTGATTTATAATGTGATTGTGCGTTCCTGGGCTTGCAACTATTTGCAAATCTTTGAAGAGTTATTATAAACGACAACATTGTATAATTTATAATTTGAAAGCCTAAGGCATATCCACTAATTATACAAGCTTTTGTATAGGACAACGCACATACGACAATTGTGTACGGGTCAGAATCGGATCAGTGACTTTCACATCCCTAACAAATCAAACACAAATAAATAGTATAAACAATAAGTTTAAGTCATAAATAAAATAAACTGTAGATTTTTAATACTAACATGTAAATGAAATTTCCGTCTTTTAGTTTTGTCCTTGAATTGAGTCAAATTCTTTTGTATTCCGTCTTGTTATGACAAATATGTGTTGAATACAAACGCACACTTTTGTCACGATTTTTTTTAAGTGTGTGTATTGCGTGTGTTGTTATTGTTGCTATCGCTATTTATGTTATTTACAGCAGGTATTCTTTCTTTAATTTAAATATGACTGGAGAAGAATGCCTCAAGGGATGTTTACTTCAGCATAATTTATATAAATAAATAAAATACATTAAATTGGATACCGTAAAGCTAGCTTATCAAGAACGAAATAAAAGAACAGGAGATACATTTATAATGAAATAATATTGAAAATGAAAAAAGGGGTCCTCTGTAGCCTCGACTACAGCACGAAATACGAAAGCTAGATCGAAGGTCGTACGTGACTTGATCAGCGAAAACTGCCTGCATTATTTACTAACACTTTTTTATATAACGTAATGAATAGGGGTTCAGCGACGTCGAATATATTAACGATTATTTGTTTGGGATAGAACTATTTACACATATCGTAAATAATCTAGTTAGCAGTACTTTTCTGTAAGAAATAACATCGTATTTCACTCGTGGAATGTTGATAAACGACTAATGGTTCTATGTTATTATGAAACATATATACTTTAAGTGTTATAATTATTACAGTCAATGTCGCTATCACTTTCTGATATCATATTTCAGATACGTATTTTGATCTGAATTTCGAGTTTATTTTTAAAGATTAGCTCGCAATGTTGCCTTATAAATTAAGTAAGCTAGATGAAAAGTACAGCACAACAATCTATTCCACATTAAAACTATACTTAATCATACCCGTGTATTGAAATAAAAAAATAACTCGAGAATGTTTTAAGGAGAAGGGTTGGGTTATAATCTACAGTCAGTGCGGGCAGTGGATACATATTGCAAATTTTTTGGTTTCCTCATGACATCTCTTGATCAGCGCTTTATACAACAAGACATCGCCAAATATGAGATAAATTAAAAACAAAAATGAGGCATATGTATTACCAGCAGTCTACGCTGAATTCAAACCCGCAATGTGCTGTTTAAAAGCACGTGTCATCTGTGCCAACTCAGCTTAACAAGCTAAAAAGTAGCTGTAAGATATACATTTTATTTATAAATCAACCAACGCTATACGAATAAAGTTTTATTCAAAACTACTAAACATCGAGTCAATAAAAAGCAAAAAGGTTTGAAATATATCCTTCTTTCACAGGACAAATCTTCTTATCTGTTTGAAATGAAAATATACGCGGTGTATATTTATGGTGGAACGGCACCAAAGAGATTTCCGGTCTTTTGGTATATTCCGGTGTGGGTTTCGTGAAATATATAACGTTTTGTTGATATTCTTATACGTGGAAGTGATATTCAAAGTCAAAATACACTTTCTTGTATGTAAGCGCTTAAAGAAATTACGTCATTTCAAAAGAGGAATTAAATTTAAACCTACCGGTACGAAGTTTAGTTTCTACCGAGAAGAACATTTAAGGTATTCAGTTTTTACTCTTTTTGCATAATCAAATAACATATATGAATTGTATTTTATTTGTCATATTTATGTTATTTTGAATCCGGTATAATATAATTGCTAGTTTAAACTCGAAAATTATAAATAAACAAAAGAAAATTAATCGATTTTTGATAGATTTCAAACACATAGAATATTCTCTATCAAATGCGCATTTTTTATAACAGAGTTGCGCTTACTGTTTACTCACACACGGTCATTGTCTGGTGGGACAGCAATCATGATCGGTAACAGTACAGGTGCAGGACCACTTGTTTTAATTGATTTTCGAGAAACGAGAGTATAATACTGCTAACATGACTCCAGGCTGCACTTGAGTGTCTCTTGACAGAAACGCCCATGTTTGGCGTAATCTTGGATAGAATATTAGACCTTCAAATCTGCATTATAAGCTTGGCTAGGTAGGGCAATGAGGCATTAAAATTAGTATAATTAAATGTGCCTCCACAAATACAAACACGTAATCGCGTGTCTTGAGTAATGACGTCTGATTCGTCCTATGGGCTAATTCTATTAATAAATTGTCACTTTATCGCAATCGGATCGAATCGTTGCCGTTTAGCTGTTTCCTATTCTACTAACACAACGATCCAGTTTCGGTTTAGTCGAAGTTGGATCGGCATGGATGAAAATTAGTAGAATTGGTGTTCTTAATTAGTTCACAATTAAACCGA
The DNA here is from genome assembly GCF_905147045.1 of Nymphalis io. NCBI lineage: Eukaryota > Metazoa > Arthropoda > Insecta > Lepidoptera > Nymphalidae > Nymphalis > Nymphalis io. The sequence goes on from NC_065888.1 coordinate 3,688,931, forward strand.
AGTACTTAACACGATTTTATTTTGTTACGCATATCATGTCATATGCCTACCAATAATAATCTCTAACACTAAATAATGCTTTAGAAAATATACACCTAAGGCAGTTAAAGTTTTTAGTAGAGTGACTAATCTTACTTAATATATAATTATGTATAAAGCTCCTGTAGCGCAAAGGAAGCAATAAATCTTTCTAAGCGAATCACAAATCTTGAATGCTCAGATATTTATTTTAATATCAATATTTAAAGAGTACTGGTGGTAGGGCTTTGTGCAAGCTCGTCTGGGTAGGTACCACCCACTCATCAGATATTCTACCGCAAAACAGCAATACTTGATATTGTTGTGTTCCGGTTTGAAGGGTGAGTGAGCCAGTGTAATTACAGGCACAAGGGACATAAAATCTTACTTCCCAAGGTTGGTGGCGCATTGGCTATAAGCGATGGTTGACATTTCTTACAATGCCAATGTCTAAGAGCGTTTGGTGACCACTTACCATCAGGTGGCCCATATGCTCGTCCACCTTCCTATTCTATAAAAAAAAAAAAAAATTAAAGAGTCAATATTTATCTTTCTCAATTTAAATATTGTCCCATAAATTAAGGTGTCCGTTCACAAAGTAATGTGAATATTGTGAAATCACAATAACCGATGTATAAAGGTTCATTGGGACGGTGAAATTATTTTTCGAATGTAGTCTCTTAAATGGTATCCTACAAAGACTGCGCCTGATAAAGATCTATCTATCCGAACTAAATTATTTTTGTTTCTAACAAAAAAAATTGTCAAAAAATATATATATTTCGAAAGAATCATTCACTAATTTCGGTGTGTTGTGCACGCGTCGCGCGAAAATATAATATGGATGATTAAATTGTGAGAAAACTTAATAATGTGACCTTTAAGTGAAAAAGGTATTATTTATACACATACATTTTACATAAAAAAAAGCCGAGATGGCCCAGTGGTTCGAAAGCGTGAATCTTAACCGATGATCGTGGGTTCAAACCCGGGCAAGCACCACTGAATTTTCATGTGCTTAATTTGTGTTTATAATTCAGCTCGTGCTTGACGGTGAAGGAAAACATCGTGAGGAAACCTGCATGTGTCTAATTTCATTGAAATCCTGCCACATGTGTATTCTACCAATCCGCATTGGAGCAGCGGGGTAGAATAAGCTCCAAAACCTTCTCCTCAAAAGGGAGAGGAGGCCTTAGCCCAGCAGTGGGACATTAACAGGCTGTTATTGTTGTATTGTATTGTATTTTACATTTGTTTTATTATGTAATAAATGTATATAAAACTTATGGTACAAATATAATTAATGTGTTAAATATAAAATTATATAAAACATGAAAAGGCGTTTGTATTTATCTCTTCCAAGTAATCTCTGTCAGAATATCAAGAGAAGGACTAAATAAATATTTAATATATACCTGATCACTTTTTATATCGGCAAGCAAAATATTTATTTACTCAGAAATTATTTTGTCAAACCAATGTACAATCTCAAATACTTTATCATTGATGTTGCCAGTTAAATAAATATACAATATAGGTGTAATTATGTTTATAATTCATCTCGTGCTTGACGTTTAAGGAAAACATCGTGTTGCAACCTGCCTGTGTCTAATTTCTCTGAAATTCTCCCACATGTGTATTCCACCAACCCGCATTGGAGCAGCGTGGTGGAATAAACTCCAAACTATCTGCTCAAAAAAGGAGAGGAAGCCTTAGCCCAGCTGTGGGACAATCACAGGCTGTTACTGTACTGTACTGTACTGTACATCATTAGTGTGTATCCGTGCTTCACTCACATACTTAGTTATTTATTTCATTAAAAAAATAGTAATGCAACCTGTTATACTTCTGAGCAAAGTCTTTCGTGTCTTCAAGTCAGAGCTATTTAATATTAGCAGGGATCGTAGAAATTAGGAACTAACAATATTCAGTTAAACTAGTAAACATAACAATAGTTCGGGGTTATCTTTGGCATCCAAAAGTTAGTTCATTATGAACTCTCAAGCGGAACATAGTCGTACTATTATCAGATAAGATCAGGGAACAAACTGCTTAAAACAAGCCTAACTTCAAATTCCAAGTTAAGCCGAAGTTGTGACTTTTGTGACGTCATAATATCACCTGTTTATTTCAGCAGTTGTATCAGTTATTTTCTGAGTATTTATGAATATAGAATAGATATAATTATATATTTGTTATCATTGTAGCAACAATATAGCACAAAATAATAGTCCATAAACAATTACAGTACAATCCACGCAATTTATATATTTTTTATATAAAAAATAATAATAAAGGCAATGCTCCTTTTTTTTTAAAAGTAATTACCAATATTTACCTCTCCAATTAAGCGTACAGCTTGTATTAGGAGTAGGGGTGACATCGTATCCCGTGCCTCGGAAAGCAAGCAAGCAAGCTCTTAGTTGCCGGCTTGCTGTTCTTCTTTCTCTTATTTCATCTTAATGCGTTTTTATCTGTGTGTGAAGGATTAGAGAGAGCGACTGATTGCACACAAACTTGTGCAGTAACGTATAATGTGCAGTTGTCAAGTTATATTCAAATATGGCTATTGTCGTCCACATCAACGACAAATCGTACACGAACCCTGCGTAAAACAGACGTCGTTCATAATAAGTGAGCGTTATTTGAAATAGGATTAAAAAGTTAAAAGATTTTAGTTTTATATGAGTATACAAAATACTCCCCGGATTTTCGTTGTAATTATAAAGTTGCAGCATTGAAGTTCAACGTTCGAAACGATTCTTCTTTTAAAGATAAAGTTATTTTTACAGGATACAGACAATATTGTCACTTATTTGAGCAACTACAATCCAAATTTAGTTACAAAATATTTGTCTAATGTATAAAACTAATTGTTTTAATATTTTTTATATCAAATTCTAATTTGATATGTCACCCGGGGTAGTGTTGTTCGTGTAATCAATACAGGTCATATACACCATATGCACTACATTCTTATTAACAAAAAACATTTACAATATAGCGACTTACCGTAGTGCATATATTTTCTAGATTAACTGCTTTGAGGAAGTATCATGAGAAAAATAAGACATTAAATATTTGTATGGACTGTGTCGCAAGCAATACGCTTAGAATGACATAACTGTATGGGCTAATTGAGATTAAAGTAAATTGAACGTAAATTAGTTGTATGTTTACTAGTAAGTAAATATATAATGATATTATATTATTATTTTATCATGTCATTTACTACCACTTACCATCAGGTGGAGTAGGGTCATTTGCCCTCCCGGCGAATATAAAAAAAAATAAAAAAAAAATGTCACCGTACAACTGTTACACCGTTACTTTATAATAATTCAAGGCATACAATTTTTATTGCTTCTAAACTTTCGGTTATGTTTCGTATTAATCGTTTTACTAATATTGGCCCTTTAGATAAATTAAAACTATGTGCACCGTTCATAATTTATTATATGCTATTGGTACTTACAATTATATGGTAAGAGACATAATATACTTATGTAGTATTATAAGATGCAGTTTTATTATATTATGTGAAGATTTGGCTATTGATCAGATAATTTCGAACGCGGGGCGGCGTGCTTGGACGACACTCGTAAATTCGGCCTTTTATGACCCATTAAATTGCCGATAATACGGGCCAACGCGACCGTTACATAAAGATTTTACAAAGTAAAGGTCGTTTCTGTTGTATATATAGTCCAATCTGAGAGTAAATAGTGAAGCGTGTTCCGAATATTTTTCTGCGCCAAGCATTTCCACTTCTGTAGGCAAGGGCTATTTTGTTATTTTACTCGAAACTGTTGAATATTCTAAAATTTATTTATCACAATTTTCAACATCGAATTTATTTCTTTCAAAAAGTAATAAGTAACTGCTGCTGGGTCGATCCTCTTCTTTTGAAATTTTGGATGTGAAGGCTTGGAGATAAATCCACCACGCTTCTCCAATGTAGATGGATTTTTATCCAACACATGCAGATTTCCTTCACCACAAAGCACTATGAATTATAAACATAAAATAAGCACATGAAAATCAGTAGTGTCTGTGTGGTTTTGAACCCTCCATTCACGTGTTCTAACTTCTGGGCTATCCCTCTTGTTCTGAAGCATTTTCTATAATCAAAATCCGTCACACTATATCTTCACTCGACATTTTATAACACACATTTTATTAAATTCAATTTCATACAATATCACAGGCAGATTACAGTTATATTTTATTTTCACTGGACACATCTGTTAACATTATAAATAACACTATTTCAATTAATTATTACCAATAGTTACATCAATAACGTACGGTGAGAGACCGCGATTTAGTTTTGTCGACTAAAGATTCAAAGGACAGTGGCTTTACCCTTAGCAGTTATAAATATTTCAAAAATGGTATTAAAAGGTGACCGATCAGTAACCGTTTTAGAATCAAACTGTAATGCTCATTTGTCACAATACAATTGTTTCAAATGTATCATCATGTCTCGTGTCATGTTCTAATCCGAATAAACACGACTAAATTAATTTTTCTGATTGTGTTTTTGCTACTCGCCACACGCTCTGTGTCGATGTTTACAGTATTATTTTCCGCCTTTAAATTTGAGTCCTCTTGGGCTTCGAATCACAAATGACATTCAATCTGAGGGTGTCTCCTATGACACAGAATCTCAGCTCAAGGCATATTCGGTGACGTAACTGAGTTTTATGTTGAGTGACTAATAAAAGTAGCCCGTAACAAGGCAATATGAACCTTCAATATTTAATATAGTTTTCTAAACATATGTTATTTATTTACCAAATATCTGTATTTACTTACATATGACATCCCCATACATATATTCATATTTATAATTTAATAATAATTTTTAATCCCAATACTTCATTCTATCACGTTATGGAATTAAAAGTACATATATACATAATATGTACATATATTACTGGCTTAAGATTGAAGTTTAATGATCATGATTATGTTTTACAAACATCCACCAAAATATTCACCTATGCACAAATAAGTAACCAAACATTCTAACCAGTATATATTCAATATATAGTAATAAACAGCAAATCCTAAACAAACAACTTCTTCTTCTTCTTCGTCGTGTCACTCTTGTCAGAGCGGTCGTGGTCGCCATGAAGTATTATAAATTATTCGGCGCAGATGTTATTCGCCTCACGAGCCTGCGCCATATGTCCCTGTCAGCCTCGTGCATTCATACAAAGGACCGCCAACAGTTGTTTTTATTTGGTCGGTCCATCGCATGGGCGTCCTTTCCACCTTGCCTTGAATAACAAGGCGTTCAATGGAGTCATTTCCTTGCCGGGAGACGTGTCCAAAAAATGTTAATATGCGCTTTCGAACCAGCGCCGAAAGACGCTGTTTGATGCCGAGTTCTTGAAGAATGGAGATATTGGTGCGAAATTCGGTCCACGAAACTCTTAACATTCGTCTCCAGCACCAAATCTCCAGAGCATCGATCTTCTTTTTTTCGACCTGCTGCAAAGTCCACGTCTCCGCAGCGTATAGAAATATGGGGAAAACAAGCGTTTGTACGAGCCGGATCTTGTTTGCTTTGGTAATGTTTCTGTTCCTCCATATTTTCTTCAGCCTCTCCATTGCAGTTCTTGTAATTGCCATACGTCGCTTGACCTCATCTACGCATCCGCCATTATTCGATATTAAAGCTCCCAGATATATACAGGATTGGACGACCTCACAGTTCGCAATCTGAGTGATCTCGGGCGAGTTGTTTTTCGCCCGGTCTACAATCATCATCTTCGTTTTACTGCGGTTAAGCTTTAATCCGAATTCTTGGCATACGCGCTCCATTTTAAGAAGCAATTCTTCCATATGAACCGCGTCAGACGCAAACAGGGTCGTGTCGTTGGCATAGCGCAAATTCGTAATCTTGCGCTCACCAACTGCAACACCGTCACTCCAGTCCTCAAGCGCAATGCGCATTACCAGTTCTGTGTAAGCATTGAACAAGAGTGGTAATATTATGCATCCTTGGCGAACTCCAGCGCTGGGATGAAAGTCTTCAGATAAAACATCATCCGTCCGCACGGATGCAGTCCCATCTTCGTAAAGACCTCTAAGAAGATGAACTAAGTGTTTCGGTGTACCCATGTCCAGTAACACCCTCCATAGTCTGGGCCATTTTACTGAGTCAAATGCCTTTGAGAAGTCAACAAAGCAAATATAGGTAGGCTTGTTAAACTCTCGTGCCTTCTCTATTATCTGGCGAACAATGAGGATCTGTTCACGTGTACCCCTTCCTTTTACAAAACCGGCTTGTTCTGGTGCAATTTCCTTGGACAGAAAGTTCTTCAGTCGTTCATTGAGTATGTGTAGTAAAATTTTATTAGCATGAAATATGAGGGCTATAAGGCGGTAGTTGCTACATTTCTTAGTTGAACCCTTCTTGTGCAAAGGAAAGAAAACCGTGTGTGACCATTCTGTACGCCATGTTCCTGAATGCCATATCTTGTTGCATATGTTGTGGAAGATATTGACACCTATGTCGCCTAAGGCTTTTATAGTTTCGATCGGTATATCATCTCTTCCTGTGGCTTTCCCCTTCTTTAGACGCATAATGGCGGCTTTTACTTCCGATCGAAGAATGTCTGGCTCTTGGTTTTCATTTCCGGGCTCTGTATCAGGAAAGTTTTTCGACTAGTTGTCCTGGAACAAGGACTGGCAGTATCGCTTCCAAACGTCAGTTATATGGTTTAGCTCATTGACCACTCTACCATCACTATCTTCAATGGCCCAGGTCTTGGAAGGAAGTGTCTTTGTGATGGATCGAATTTTATGATAGAGATCGCTGGACTCATGTCTATTTGCATGAGCATCGATTTCCTCACATATTTTGCAGAGATAGGCATTATAATCCTTCCTGCAACCTGCCTGAATTTGTGCTGACAGTTTGTTTAAGTCGCCAATGCCTGCACCTGTTGACTTTAGCGTGCGTCTCCGTTCAACTAGTTCTAAGGTATTATCTGACATCCATTGTTGTCGCTTGCATGTTGCAGCTGATGATCCCGAGACCGAAGCACTCTATTATTAGTTTTTTGGTTCGGTCCCACAACCTCTCAGGCGTCTCCTCTGTAAAGTCTGCATTCGCCCATTCTACCCACTTCTGTTTTGCAGCAGCGTAAAACTTTGAATTGTCCTGAACTTCAATTCTTCTCTGTTTTTGCAATCGTGTTCTCTCTGTTCGTAGTTTCATGTTGACTTTCTTGGGAAGGATAGTTGCAGTGGTTTCCCCTTGCCTTCTGCACCAAACCTTTTGGAGATTATTTGTATCCCCAGGCTGTTGAAGCCTCTTCTGTCAGGTTACCCAGCCAGGTCTTAGTGGTTACACCGCCATAGCTCGGTCGCCAGAGCCTCGTCAGTTATCTAGCAGGGGGTGCCAGGGGCAGGCGAGGTTGGCGTTTGGGGTAGACTAGATGGTATTGTCGTTCTCCCCCTTACCCCCCAAACAAAATACATATTATTACATATTATATAAAACAAACAACATATTATTAATAAAACATTTTTAAAGATAGAAGAAGAAGAAGTTAATTTTTTCAAACCCTGAGGTCTGAATTAACAATAGTGCTTATAATAATCGTGATAATTGTATTCCGGTGCATTCTAAAGGAAGGAAATGCTAATAAATTGCGAGTTGCGGCTGCGCTAACAATTCTAGTTAATTAATTCGAGGACGTGCCTTCGTTTGTTTGATGAACCTTACCTTTACGTTGGTAAAATACTACTTAGCTATTTTATTAATTAAGAAATAATTTCGGCTGTTTTAATAATATGTTTTAATAATAATAATAATTTGCTTAGATAATACATTTGTCAAAAAAAATATCTTAATATATTTTATTAAAGCTGTCTAAGCAGTTTTGAAACTTCATTTCTCAATATTTTGTAACGTAGATTCAGCTGTTAATGTTTACAAATGCCTAAGATGATTTATACTTATTTTTAGCGATGAAAAACAACAGTAACTTATATCTGGCACACAAAATTTTACCAGCTTTAAATAAAATAAATAACTACAAATCTTTGTTTACTTTTTAAAAACATTAAAGCGTGTTCTATTTTCAAACTGTATTTTTTATAAGCCCAGTTGCTTTATTTATTTTTATGATCAAATAAAAACTGAAGTAAGTAAAAAAACAACCTTTATTACATTTCTAAACGAAGTCTAGCAATTTGTTATTTAAATAAAAGTTATAAAAATAAACAATTTTAGTAAATTAGATTTTTTTTTTCAATATATAGGTATATATATATATATATTAAAATTAATGTCATAATTAAAAATTAACATAGTAAAGTCTTTTGAATAAACGCAACGAGATTTGGTAATCCCTAAGCAAAATGGAACGAATAATGAGAAAACAGTCACAGCTCCAACGATTACTTCCCTAAGATCCGATAAAGCCGTCGTTTTTCTTCGATAATCCTGAAAAAGTGTTGCCAGTCGACAGTGCTGAGACACTACAAAACCCTCCTAATGAAATCTATTACAAGTCAATTAAGGCCTTCTTGATAATACATTTTATAATCATCATTAAGGTCGATAAAGACGAATAAAAGAATAATAGTATATACTAAAATCATGTAAATATTTTTTAATTCCAATCAACAAATTTTAGGCTTACGTAAAAATACGTTAATTAGTAAGAAGTATAATGTTTAATACGAGTATATAAAGACGAAACCATGGAAATAGTTAATTAATAAATGTAATAAGATTGAGTGATAAATTAAAATGACCACTGATTTTGAATAGGTTGACATATGTATTAGAAGATTAGACTTGTTGAATATTAAGTAGATTCTGATCGAGCTTTATATGTATATGATTTACATAGTAGATGCATAGTATAAAAACAACACAATTGAAGATTAATCGAATGCGAAACTTGAATGTGTTGATATTACAAGTCTATTGTTTTATGATAATTTGTTCCATAATTTATGTTAAATGTACAAATTGAGAACACTGTAACAGTGGTGAAAGTGGTGTGTAGAGGCTCAAAGCTGCATTAGTAGAAAGTATTGTATATATATACAACTATATAGAGCCTACTACTGGAATAAATATAGTTGATCTCATGTTTGAGAAAACATCATGAGGAAGCCTGCATATGTTGTATGAAACTCATGTCAATCTTTATATCTATCAATCATTGGAGCAGCTTGGAAGAATACACTTACCATTGAGTGTATTCTTCCAAGCGCCAGCCAGCTATTGTTATAATTGGGCATTGTAAAAATACTACTCTTATTGAATAACAACAACTTGATAAGTAAAAATGACATTTGAATAATATATATGTATGTAAAAAAACTAATAAAACCGCCAACATGGGGATGTTACGCTACTGAATACACTCTAAATCTTCTTCTAAAGAAGCGTTTGCCTAGATATGTTATATTTACTTAAATATATGATAAAAATTCCGATTTGTGTTTGGGCACACATGTGCACTGTCGTGACTACGTAAGCAAATCAGTCAGGATTTTCTTTGATAATCTTAAATAATAATTTATCAAACAACTTTGGATAAGCAAATTAGTCTGACTTTTTCATTTAAAAATGTACACAGTTAAAGTATATGTATATTGTGGCACAAAGAAGAAAAATGAGATTTGTATTTGATTTTTTCGTCAAAATAAATAATTAACTTTTTTACTTTGAGATTTGAAAGAAAAATCCTTCGTAAAATGATTATGGAAATTACGTACTAAAGTCGTACGTTTCTTTTCTTAGACAGGGACTTAAAACGTTTTTCCCTAACCCGTGGTTTATATTAAAAACTTTATTAGATTTGGTTGGTCAATTTTTGCTCCACACAAGTGTACAATGCAAGTTTTTTTTGTTAGTTAAAACCATATAATTCTATAATATTTAATACCAACATTTATTGTATATGTTATATTACCAATTGGTTCCGGAAAATTTAGATGGCTTGTTATTAATTTAAACAATGTATTTAATTTTTAGCAACAATTTATTTATTTACGTAAGAATTATTTACACCGAGGAATTAAATATAATCCTATGGAGGTGTTGCAACAGTAGATTGGGTAAAAACTATGTATTGCGTTATATACATTTTTTTTACATATTTAATAATTTGGTACCGACTAAAAATAATATTGAAACCTTTTAAAATAAAACCAATGTGATCTATTTTTAGTGCATTTTCTATAATTTTTAATCAGTTTTTGATTTTGTAAAAATTGAAATATAGTAAGTAATATGTCGTCGTGGATTTTTATTTGACAATTTTATATCCTTAGCACATTAATTTTATCTATCCTTATTCATTTTATATATATCGTATTGCTTCTAATCTTAAAAACATATATTAAAATTATATAATTTAAAAACATTTTAAAATAAAAACATACCTACGTATAGTTTAAATAAAAATACAGTGTCATATAATCAAAACTACAAGGAATAAAATGTAAATATGAATCTGCTACAAGTAGAGGATTTTAAATATATATAACTTTATATTTTTTTTAACAAAAATGTAAATAAGTCTTTACTTCTTGGAAGTACAGCAACTGTGTTGGAAACGTTAGCCTGTTGAATCGCAATTCCGATTGTCTAGACAAACTATAACTCAGCCTTCTGTCACTGCAAAGAGAATGGAATGGCAAATTAAAATAAAAAAAACCTGAACAATTGTATGAATATACGCTTCAAATAACAATGTTCAGTACCAATCGAATTGAGAATGGACCAAAAAGTGTTATCAGATACGTCTTCAAATTATAATCATATGTACACACATCATTTCAACCCGGGTTCCTTTAAACGAGGCGTGAAGAGGCATCTTGCGGGCCGGCAAGGCGAAGGCGGCTAGTGCAGAACGTTTTTCCCGTCTGTACTGGCCATCGTCGCGTTTGGACTCTACTACCACATCAGGTGGAGTAGAGTCATTTGCCCTCCCGGCCAATATAAAAAAAAAAAAAAATTTGGAATTAGAAAATAATATCTGTATCCAATGTACTTGTGATTTTTTTACAAGGTAAATAAAATCGCAATCACTTAAAATATTATTGTTTTTTTCAATACGATAATTTAAAAATACCAAAATATAAAAATTTAATGGATTTTAAAGTTTATTGAATTTTCATAAGAATTTTGCGATAAAATTAACAAATAACTGTCTGTCCTGAGAGGAACCGATGAAAGAAAGTCAGCGAATTAATTTTTTTGTCACGTAATTGTTTACAATGTTTAGTATGGCAAAGAAATAGCCAGGAGACGACTTTCATTCCCGACTTCTTTTTTTTAATTTGCAAGTAAGCTTTAGTAAAGCTTGTTATTGTGTCTAAGCTGATTTGCATTATTGTTAATTTAAAAAGAAACATAATGCTTAAAATCGAATATTTGTAACCGATATAATGTTTTTTTTTATATACCAAGCTATTTAATTAAACGCAAATGTATACCAAACATTTGCATTTTCATGAGTTAAGCAAACACAATAATTTGCATGTATGTTTTGATTATGGACGAGATTAACAATAATTATAATCTGTAATTAATATTCTATAATTACACAAATTCATATTGTAATTATTGATTAGGCTATATTTGTGTATGTATTATTAACCAACAGGCTGAGTGGGCTTGAGGCTAGGGCGGCATATTTGATGGGTAAGGGGGGCCCCTTAGGTATTTAGGGACCAATGTTGTTTTTTAATTCTTTGTTACAATTACGGCAGCGTGACTATAAAAAAGTTTTAAGACCTTACCAATGCCTCACTCCCTTTCAATGTACATGCGACATATATAAGCTATTTTTAGTGGAATCTAAATAAGGCAGGCAAAAACTCAATAGCCTATACTTGGAAAAAATGTAACTCCGCTACTGTATATTTTAGAACTAATTGCAACATTTTGATAATATTGTTAGTTTTTGACTTTGAAACCATACAGGATATGTTTTTAGGAAAAATTAAAAGAGTCCAAATTACAGGCGAAGGTAGTGGATATGACGTCTTGCATACCTGTATAGTGTCCTTAGGCTGTTGTTATGGACCCAGTGTGTGACATTTATTTTGACGTTTATTGAGATGTTATTTTGTAAAAGCGAGACAAACAAAAACATTCGCCTTTATATATTAAAATGATTATATTATCAATCGAAATCATAGTTTGATTTTAAAGCTTTATTAACTCAATTTGAATAGTTTTAAAATAGAAATACATTACATAATGTTATTATTGTTATTATTATAAGGATAATATATCTATGTCTGCTATAGACATGTTTCATTTGGCTTATTTCGATTCTAGTTTTTATTCCTAATTTCATAAAATAAACATTTCTTTAAATACGACCTGTATTTATTAAATCCTCTATAAATAATAATGAAATATAAAAATATAATCAATTACAATATCTAGGCCAGGATTAATAAACTTTTAACCGAATAAGTCATAATTCATAGTAATATTTTTATGGTCGTTTCCTTTAGAAGAAAATGTTCGCTGTGAACGTAAATTAATTTGAAATATTGCGGAAGGTATCTTTTTGTCGTAGCATTGTTTTATATTCTCATAAGATAATTTTGAGATTACAATGTAAATTAATTTGCTGTACTAGATAAGCAAACAATGAGTTTTATTTTCACATTTGTAGATAATACAGTCAGATTTTGTTCGGAAAAATTTAGATGAGTAAAAGATCCTCGTTTTCATCATTGACTGTGTAAGTAGAACAAGAATAAGAGCTGGTGACCCAAGAGCTTTGTTAGGTGATCAAAGACTAAGTCTAACGGCTCATCTTTTTAGTATAGGTAGGCGGACGAGCATATGGGCCACCTGATGGAAAGTGGTCACCGACGCCCATAGACATTGGCATTGTAAGAAATGTCAACCATCACGTAAATCGCCAAAGCACCACCAACCTTGTGAACTAAGATGTTATGTCGGTTGTGCATAATTACACAAGCTCATTCACCCATCAAACCGGAACACAACAATACCAAGTACTGCTGTTTTGCGGTAGAATATCTGATAAGTGGGTGATACTGACCCAGACGAGCTTGCACAAAGCCCTACTACCAGTAAATTAGTAATACCTATAATTAGCAATATTATATTTGTATATTGTTATTTTTAATTGTGTCTGGTTTTATTTTCATAGTATATTCTTCAAATAACTCTTATGTAAATAATCATAATTGTAAATTTAATAAAAAGTTAATATTACCAAAAAGTAGTACATAAACATAGGCAATATAAGAAACATTAACTATTCGTTTAAGAACTTAGATATATTGTTTCTTGTATCTGTAATTACACTGGCTAGTGCGCCCTACATCCTATTCATGTTTACTGGTTTTAGAGGCAGGAAAACAAAGTATTGCTATTTTGGTATAAAAAAGCTGATGAACCTTACGATATATAACTTAACTATAATATTTAAAGCCGTGTGTTATGAACTACTGTTTTTATTGAAATAAAAACATTATATTATCATAATTAGTATAAGTGGCCGTTACATATTCAAGTAATTTGCCCAAGGCATTAGTACTAGTTGTGCTAATGAATCCACCAAGAAAATAATTAACAAGAGATATAATAAGCAGATAAAGGGATTATAGAGGTCATTCGACCTCTTTTAGCCAGATGGTAATTCCGTAATTTCTGAATATAGGTAAGTTCATAGTTTAAATATTTAATGCCCTAATTAAATTTATTCTCTGTTCTACAAAGACTTGCAGGAATTTTAAATTTACTAGGGTATATTTCCGTTATTGTACATTTATTTTTCAGTTCGTTTTCCTTTTAGAGTAGCAAGAGTTAGCTTAAGGCGGAAACTGAGAAAAATTACTGTAAAAGAAAAATGAATTCTTATTGATTTTGCGGCTTTGGTGTCTTGGAATTACTTTGGAAAGTTCTGTATGGTATTGCTGCTTAATACCTCCACCGTGACATAATATAATAAAATAATCAAAAATGTTGCAATTTTAACATATATTTTTGGTTTATTTAGAAAAAATAAGGTAAGTGTCTAATCCAAAACTATTTAGTTTCTTGCTGATTCTGATTCTGGTGGTTGAATCTACATTCGTGACTGGTGGTAGCTTAAAAAAACTCCTGTAATTTTATTATCAAATGTACTTGTACAGGTAAATCAAGTTAAATACATTTTTGCGTCTGTAGTAGTGTAATACATACATAGACAAAAATCGAAATAAAACAGTTTGCTCTAGTCACATGTTAATTAGTTCTAGCGCATTGTTTTATTTAGTTAATTTATTCATATTATTTGATATTCAAACAGTTAAAACTGCGATATAATGGCATTTGAGTTGAGGAGAAAATTTAAAATGACAGGGGCGTGTAAGGTACGCGAAACATGAAATTAAGTTTACTAAATAAGGCTATGATTGGATTCAGTTAAATATTAAAAAAGAGTGCGTTACGTTTAGAATTTAAATTTAATAAATTATTAAAAATGAAAATACATACGAAACGAAGGCCACTAAACTTAAAGTTTATTATAATCTAAACTGTGCGTTAACTACTAAGCCAGTCTGGATATTGTTATATAATAATGAAAAGTTTAAAATGTGCACTATACTATATTAAATATAGATGAAATAGTTCCAAATTTTAGCGAGTTTGCCCGTAATACCGTAATAATTCAGTTTGCAAGACCAAAGCTTCCTTCCGCCCGAGCTCCTGTAGGGCACAAATAACCGTATCATTTGATATTTATTACTGTTTGCTGAAATAGTAATCGAGATTTAGCCAATGCCAATTTTATATTCTATTGTATAAATACGTAGTTATATTGTGAGTCGGAATGCTCTCGTGTCTCTGAAGATTGCATACTAATTTAGACAGTGTGAAAGTTTTAACTTATTAGAAGGCTTTGTTTATACAAAATTAATATAAATGATGTAAATTAAGTTGTAAAATTCATTGTAAGTAGTCACTACTGTAAATTTGCGCTGTAAGAAATATTAACTATTCCTAACATCGTCAATGTACCACCAACATTGAGAACTAAGATGTTATGTCCATTGTGCCTGCAGATTTACTGACTCACTTACACTTCAAATCGAAACTCAAAAATACTTTGTATAGCAGTTTGGTAGTGTAATATGTGTTGAGAGATGACTGAGTACCTACCCAGATAAGATTGCAAAAAGCACAACCACCAAGTAAATTTGTATCAAAATTACAATATTTATTTATAAATTTAAACTGTTATTTGGAATGAAATAAACGATCAATTCTCTCAATAATTAGCTTTTCGGAGAATTTAGTAAAAGTGTCAATTTAGCACAGATTATATAGCCAATGTCAAGAAGGTTTATTAAAGACTTTTTTGTATATATTTTTTCTTTCGGATTCAATATGGCTTATTTCAAGTAAGAAATAGAAATAATTTACAATTAACACTATTAATTCTCAAGCCTGCTGCTGTAATAACTAAAAATTCATACTAACACATCCATATATCATAATAATATTATAAATTTATTTATTTATTTTTATTCTTGACGTCCTTAAGCCTTGTCAGCTTGTTTGGGTGCTGCTTAAACTAACAAACATAAACTATAGATAAATAATTAAAACACTCACACGTCACCAATTATAATTAAAAGAAAGTAAAACAAAATAATATACAGCTGAGCTTACACTAAACAAAGCAGAACAAAGTTTATTTAATATTGTATGTATGAGCGTGAAATACTTACAATATTAAATACCTATTATTTTTATTAAATATAACAATAACAATAACAATAACAGCCTGTTAATGTCCCACTGCTGGGCTAAGGCCTCCTCTCCATTTTGAGGAGAAGGAGAATTTTTATTAAATGTTATCACAAAAGTATTTTTTATTGCAATATCATATATATTGCAATTAGGTTATACAATATTCTAATCAAAAACTATTTATATGTCCAGATAGGTGGGGTAATCTACCAGTTATCTGTACGATAGCTGGTTGGAATCACTACGGGTACGCGACCCCGGACTGTTCTAGCTACTAGTGTCACATTCCTGTATCTTCCGTGATCATAGTATCCTCACCCCTCTCCTTGATACGTTGTTTCCCAAAATTATCCCAGCGTCACGCCCTTGCTCCCACGTCCCACGTCCCAACGGCAACATCGAGTCTCTAAAAAAGAAAGAAAACTAATATTAAACCCGGAGCGGTGCCTCCGTTTAGGCGTAAACCTGCGGCCAAACCAGCACCACACGTCATTCCTGCGGATCCTGCTGGGGAGCAGGAGAGGGTGGCATGGGTACTGGGCAAGCCCGTGTTGCCATAAAGTCGCCTGGCCCAGGCGTAGCAGCATCCACGGAGAGGACACTTCGCTCACCTGTCTTGCAGGTGGAAAACAACACGGAGAGTGGCAGTCACTGGTTATAAGTCAGCACGAATAGGCGTAAGTGCGGACGCCAGGGGCCACTCTTGACAGTAGGAGGATCCATCGTAGATTCATTGATCAGCTACCGCCTGCTTTAAGTCGGGCAGCCCCCGATCAATAAGGTACTGATCTGCCTCAGCGTTAACTTGTTCCGCCTGGGTGAACGGAACACAAGCCTTACAGCTAGCCGTTGACGCTGTGACATTAACCACCTGCTCAAAGGAACAAAAATCTCAAAACCCACACCAACGCTGCTTACATGCGCTTTGCGACATGGAATGTCCGAACGATGAGGATAGGCTTCCCGAACACATACGAAAGCTCCGATTGCGCCCAAGAACTGCGCAAAACTTACAGTATCGACGTGGAGCTTAAAAGGCTCAATATCGATATTACAGCCTTACAAGAGACCAGAACTGAAGACGGCACGGCATAGGCAAGCTTAACGACAACGTACAACGATTGTTGGAGTTTTGCTCAAGGTACCAGCTGTGTGTTACCAACACCTTTTTTAAAGGCAAAATGATGCGGAAAGTCTCTTGGATGCACCCTCGATCTAAACACTGGCACCAATTAGACCTTGCTCTTACAAGAAGGAGGGATCTACGGGAAACTCTCCACACGCGGGCGTTTCACAGTGCCAAGTGCGACACCAATCCCATCCTCGTTGCTACTAAAGTCCGACTTGTCCCTAGGAGAGTCCATTCTTCCAAGCCACTCGGTCGAAAAAAGATAAATCCTTTCAAGACTCGTGACATGGAAGTAGTGGAGTCATTTGGGGAACTCGTCCGCGAAGAAGTTGCAACTTGGGACAGTACGGCATCAGCGCGAGTCGAATGGGAAAAAGTCAAGTCTCTTCTCACTAACACTGCAGGCAAGGTTTTTGGCTATCAAAAAGCAAAATCTTACGACTGGTTTCAAGAAAACGAGGAGCACTTACTTCCCTTGATTGACTCAAAACGCCAAGCCGCTTTAAATTTTCATCTTAACCCTTGCGATGCGACGCGTGAAGATCTCACGAAAGCAAAAGCCTCACTCCAGCGTAGCACGCGTTTCTTTGTAAATGCGTATTGGACAGAGCTTTGCCAAAGCATCCAAGCGTGCGCAAACGTGGGGGATAGTAGCGGGGTGTACGCGGGCATCAAAAAAGCTCTTGGACCTACTCCAAAAAAGACGGCACCTCTCAAGGAAACTGACAGTTCTGTTATAACAGATAGCACCCGTCAGATGGCAGGATGGGTAGAATACTACAACGGGCTCTACTCGTGCCCAGTGGATATTCAGCCAGAAGCAGTGGAACTTGTCCCGAATCTGGCAACTTGGCACGAGCTAGACATTGCACCCACAGTAGAGGAACTTTATCTGGCCGTCAAGAAGCTCAAATGCGGAAAGAGCCCCGGAAAAGACGATGTTGTCACCGAAGTCGTCAAGCTTGAGTGTCTCTTGCCCATCCTTTATATGGTTATAAACCTGGCTAAGTGCTGGGAAGAAAACTACGTCCCTCGGGACATATCCCGAGATGCTAACATCGACACTCTTTATAAAGGCAAAGGCGATCGTGGCGACTGCAACTGTTACCGCGGAATATCTCTTCTTAGAATCGTCGGTAAGGCCTTTGCTAGGGCCATTTTAGGCAAACTACAAAGGCTCGCCGACCGCGCATACCCTGAGGCACAATGTGGTTTTAGATCCCAACGGTCAACTGTCGACATGATATTTTCACTCAGACAGCTACAAGAAAAGTGTACGGAGCAACATACCCTCCTACTCATTGCATTTGTAGACCTAAATAAGGCTTTTGACTCCGTGAGCAGAGAGGGGTTGTACTTGGTTCTTGTCAGAATTGGATGCCCCCCAAAACTCCTAAGGATAGTGCAATCGTTCCACGAAGATATGGAAGTCACCGTCCTGCACAATGGCAACACATCCACGCCATTCGAAGTACGCCGTGGTGTTCGTCAAGGCTGTGCACTGGCCCCCACCTTGTTCGGAATATTCTTCTCGGGACTTCTGAAGGTTGCTTTTGGAGATGAACAGCAAGGCGTCCACTTACACACGCGAACCGATGGTAGGCTGTACAAGATCTCAATGCTCAAGTCCAAACGCCACAGTGAGGACCTATTTGTAGATAGTATCCTCTTCGCTGACGACGCTGCCTTCGTTGCTCATGACCAAGCTCAACTCCAGAGTCTAATGGACAAATTTTCCAGAGCGTGCGACCTCCTTTCAATGTCCATAAACTGCAAGAAGACCTTTATTTTAGCGCAAGGATGTTTAGAGCAACCAGTCATCTTGCTTAACGGCACACCTTTACAGGTGGTTAACAAATTTTGCTACCTTGGGTCGCATTTGTCGAGCAATCTCTCGCTTGATGCAGAGATTGACTTCCGCATCGGCAAAGCAGCCTCTACGTTCGGGAGGCTTTGTACAAGGGCTTGGGATAACAGACACCTTACGGTAAAAACGAAAATGCTTGTTTACCAATCATGTGTCCTAAGCACACTCTTGTATGGAGCAGAAACGTGGACAACGTACGCAAAACAAGAACGCCGACTAAACACATTGGGACTAAATACTGGGAGAGGTTATGGATGCAAAGAGGTCTGTTGGGCGGCCTATGCTCCGTTACAAAGATTGCGCTAAGCATGATATGGTTGCGTTTAACATCCCTAGCAATCGATGGGAGGAACTGGCAGAGGACCGTGCCAAGTGGCGATGCCTTATTCACGAAGTCAATCAAAGCATGACAATGCCTGGTTTAAATTACTAAAAGAAAAACGCACAAGGCTTCATGAGCGGGCTTCAAACCCCCGCCCATCTGGGGGCGCATACACTTGTCGGAAGTGCGGCCGAAGGATCCTCTCTCGCATTGGTCTTTTCAGTCATGAACGCAAGTGCCTTCGCGATGCCGCTTAAATCATCTGTCAAAGATGCAGTGGCCTATATGAGGTTATACAATATTCTAATCAAAAACTATTTATATGTCTCTTCGTAACGAAATTGAATTGTTTAGCAAATATTTTTTGAGTTTATACTTAATATAAATAATAGTAGACTGATTGTCTGTGTTCTTGGTTGGCACTGTTGGTCGGCTGATGGAAATTATTAATGAATTTTATTTTGTAATTTTTTTTGTAATCACTCTGCAATTATCGTTATCGCGGCTTATATAATAGTAAATTTTAAACGACTGTACAAGATAAATCCTTGGCCGCCCAAAATGTTGAATTTGGATAAAAACTTGTCTTAAAAAAAGGTCAATGTCATGTTATTAATGATATATATGTTGTATATGTTTTATAAAACAAGCTTCAAATCAAAACAGATTCAAAAAAACCTTTTGAATCGGTATACGAGAATATTGAATTTAATATATAGCTACCACCGGTTCGAAATGTGTTAATTTTACCGAGAAGAATTAGCAAAAAACAAATCGGTTACTCTTACAATTTTTATTACAATTATTCAATCAAATACAATTAAATTTATACAAATCATGCATACAAACTAACAAATATTAACTCGTCGCTCTTGTATCAATTATGTAATGTTGTGTTTACTAATATACTTTATGTAGCAATGTTCTTTTGAAATGAGATTTTAACGTATACAGTACACCGTAACAGTTAATGCTGTTATTGCTAGCCCACTGCTGGGCTACACATGTGGCAGAATTTCAATGAAATTAGACACATGCAGGTGTCCTCACGATGTTTTTTTTTATTACATCCACAGGCTCAAAGGTGCCCGTGCCTTTTTTTAATTACTATTAGTTTTTTATTAAGGGAACAATTTTTGAAGCACTGAGCGCTACAGTAGTCACTCTATGTTTACAATATTTGCTTACAATAACTTAACTACTATAACGCCACCGCAGCAGCCGGTCTTCTTTTCCTCCGAAGGTCTTCATTTGGAGGGTGACCCGTACTGACTAAATTTTTTTTTTTTGTGAATAGCCATTTTTAGGTGATAGCTACTACCGCGTGAGGTATGCTTTCATGAACTGGAAGCCTCACGCGTCTGGTCTGGATGATAATGACTTCGCCGTAGGTCTGTCCCTGCGCTTCATGGATGGTCATGACGCGTGACCCTACGCCTTTGCCATATCCCTGGTCCATCAGGAGTTTCTTTTCTTCCTGCGTGTGGACCAGGTATAGGGTTCCGGCTTGGTCTGATGGTATTTTCGCGCCAGTGAAACTATCCATCTTTAGGGAGTGGACGATGGGGTTGGCAGAGTATATGGCTCTGTATACGTCGCTGATGGCAAATGCGACGTCCATGGGGCACCGGTATGTGTATGACCCTTGGTGATGTTTATTGTTAGGTTTGGGCGACAGTACCTCATTTCGAACAGATTTTCTCTGTCGATATAAGGCAACTGGTTTATATACCCGACAAGAACCACCTCCTTGGCCCCGGATAGTCTAGCCGCCATCACTATGGCTCCAAAATGGTTCATGAGGGCTTCGTCAACCGTTAGGCGATCGCACTTTATGTCCTCATGAATACCATTTACAAAGATGGAAGCCATAGTTCGTTCCCTTGATTTGACTTTTTCACCAAATCGGTGCGACAGGTGTTCTTTTAGGTCTTTGGCGACTTCCACTGTATTGGTGGCTACTACTTCATGGTTCTCGTCGAAGTTCCTGACTATGTGAGTCGTCTTTCCGCAGCCCGGTACTTCATTGATCCAAGATAGTCTTTGTAGTTCCCAGCCCACGAGAGGTGCGTCAACGTCTAGATCACCTGAGATGGACTTAGCCATCTCCAGTATTCTATCGTCCAGCATGATTCTTGTGCATCTGGCAACCACCACGATTGGGTCTCCTGCAGGAGTGACAAATTTGAGTTGTGGGTCTTCTCGCTCATCCGCTTCGACCAGGCCCACGAAAACTCCCCCATTGCTGTAAGCGGCCATGTACCTCTCTGTATGTATGTCACTCCGACATTTTCCTTTGATGACTTGGGATGTGTCGTTGTTGTATATTGCCGCTTCGGCTTCATTGAATTCTACCTCCAGCAGCTTTTCGTTGCCTCGTCCTCACGATGTTTTCCTTCACTGTTAAGCACGAGATGAATTGTAATCACAAATTAAGCACATGAAAATTCAGTGGTGCTTGCCCCGGTTTGAACCCACGATCATCGGTTAAGATTCACGCGTTCTAACCACTGGGCCATCTCGGCAACTCGGTTTAATATATTAATCAATCAACAGCCAATCGTTGTCCACTGCTGAACATAGGCCTCTCCCAAGGTGCGCCAAAGCTCCCTGTCCTCCGCCTTCCGCATCCAGTTGGTGCCCGCCACCTTCTTAAGGTCGTCGGTCCACCTGGCTGGAGGGCGCCCTACGCTGCGCTTGCCGATTCGCGGTCTCCACTCTAGGACTCGTCTGCTCCAACGGCCATCGGTCCTACGACATACGTGACCAGCCCACTGCCACTTCAGCCTGCTAATTTTGCAAGCTATGTCGGTGACTCCGGTTCTTTTCTGGATAATCTCATTTCTGATCTTATCCTTCAAAGATACTCCGAGCATAGCTCGCTCCATAGCACGCTGAGCGACTTTGAATTTGTGGACTAGTCCCGCAGTTAGTGTCCACGTTTCGGCACCGTATGTCATGGCAGGTAAGACGCATTGGTTGAAGACTTTCGTCTTCAAACATTGCGGTATAGACGACTTGAGGACTTGACGAAGGTTGCCAAATGCTGCCCATTCCAAGCGAATTCTTCGATCGGCTTCCTTCTCGAAGTTGTTCCTACCGACTTGTATTATCTGTCCTAGGTAGGTATATTCACTAACAACTTCGAGAGGTTTCCCCTCGACGTATATCGGTCCCGGCACGACATGCCTATTGAACATGACCTTGGTCTTGTCCAAGTTCATACCGAGACCGACACACCGGGAAGACTCGCCTAGGCTACGCAGCATTTCGGTGAGTTGTTCCAGCGACTCTGCTATGATGACGATATCGTCGGCAAATCGAAGGTGTGAGATGTACTCGCCGTTTACATTGACTCCATACCTAGTCCAATTCAGCGTTTTGAAAACGTCTTCCAACGCGTTGGTGAACAGTTTAATATATTAATAGAATTTTAAAATAACTGTGGAATACCAAGATGTTCTCATTCACCTGGACGCAAAGTACGCTGAGGACGTGGAACCGTTTGTCCCCCATCTGAACTTTTAGGTTATGATATTATTGGTACTCGTACATCAATAGAGTGAGATTTGTCATTTCATAGCCCAGTCATTGATGGGTAGTGTAATAAAAGGATATTCTTGTTTTGGATGTTTATTTTGGGTCACAATTAGAAATTAACAATATATATTAAAATATTATATTTAAAAATACAAACGTATTATTTTTATATGTAAGCACCACTGAATTTTCATGTAAATAATTTGTGTTTATAATTCATCTCGTGCTCGACGTTGAAGGAAAACATCCTGAGGAAACCTGCACGTGTCTAATTTCCCTGAAAGTAGACATGTATATCCACTAAATCACATTAGAGCAGCTTGGTGGAATGAGCACCAAACCTTCTAGTCAATGGGACAGGAGGCCAAGACCCAGCAGTGGGACATTTACAGGCTTCTTATTTATTGCTTTTATTTCAGCCTCCAAAGTTAAAAAAATTAAAAGAAAATTGATAGGCTACGTAATATGAAATATATACAGTTTGATTCATTTCCCTTCAATAAATGTGTCTTACTCATAATTTCCAGTGCTTTGGAGCTGCACACGCAAAAGATTATCCATAGCCACATCGAGCTATGCTGAGCTGAGTAATACAAAAGAGAGTAAAGTTCCCTTGATAAAAAATTAGTCTGCATACGTGTTAGTCCTTAAGCCCTTGCTGAGAAATATCAATATCATATTAAAGTACTATTATTTTTACATATTGGTTTCACATAAGTTTTTATTTAATGGTTAGAAAAGAATAAGTTTCGGGAAATTTATGTTTCTCATCATATAGAGGCAAACAACATAACGCATATTATAAGCATATACTGTTCACTTTGTAGTAAAAGATTGCAGTACAGATACATTAATCAAACGAGAGAGATACCATTTCGAGAAAATGTAATATTAAAAAACAGTTCTTTACAATAAAGTACCTTCAATACGTCAAAGGGAGGTACAGACTTTGTGCTGAAATCCATTTAGTTTGTTTATTCCATTATCGTCACGTTGCGACGGACGTCGATGCATTCGCTTCTGTATGCATGGAGAAAATATCCATTAGACGCTGGCAGCTCGAAGAGCAAAGTTGGAACTCATTTCGAGCTTAAAATCATTAATCTTTTAGAAGAAGTCTTAAGATTTCGACAAGTCAGACACAGGTTGAACTTTACATAGCTAAAGTTTCAAATCTTAGGCATACTTTAGGGAATCTTTTAATGAATTGAACTTAATGTTGAAGATTATTTTGTTTATACGTTAAGGAATGTAAGTCAATATGCTGTTGCGATTTTAGCTAATAGTTTCCTTATAATATTTATATAATTTATCATAATTTATTTTATAGTGTCACGGTTAAAAGTCATAAATTTAATTTTGATTTATAATTATTTTATTTTGTATTCATAATATATTTAAGTAAGTTAATAATAAAGCTCCATTTCAAATTGTCTATCTAAATATACACTCATATACATTTAGAGGAACATAAAAAATAAACTACGAAATATTGGGAAAAAAAGATATTATAACTGAATGACGATGAAAAAGGTTAGCTGTATTCTGAAAACTGGTGTCCCTTATGGTGGTGGCGTTCTCTCTCCTATTTTCTTTTTCATCTTTCTTATTACCCTAACTAAAAATATTATACATCATTTCCACTTATACCTCAATAACCTATAGGTTTAAAGTACTCCATTTAATAAACTTTACGCCTATAACTACTGTACAGTTCAGTATAGTAACAGCCTGTGAATGTCCCACTGCTGGGCTAAGGCCTCCTCTCCTTTTGAGAAGGTTAACTACCGTAACCGTACCGTAACAGCCTGTGAATGTCCCACTGCTGGGCTAAAGGCCTCCTCTCCTCTTTTTGAGGAGAAGGTTTGGAGCTTATTCCACCACGCTGCTCCAATGCGGGTTGGTAGAATTCACATGTGGCAGAATTTCAGTGAAATTAGACACATGCAGGTTTCCTCACGATGTTTTCCTTCACCGTAAAGCACGAGATGAATTATAATCACAAATTAAGCACATGAAAATTCAGTGGTGCTTGCCCGGGTTTGAACCCACGATCATCGGTTAAGATTCACGCGTTCTTACCACAGGGCCATCTCGGCTTGTTAACTACGCTTAACAGTAACTTCGATACAATCATAAATTGGAGAAAATTGTATGGGTTAATAATGGACGTAGTATAATTAGTTATACCAATATGTCTAGAACTACCAAGATTTAAGTAAATTAGCTTAAATTATTTGCCACCTGTTATTTTTAATTGTTCTTTAGAAAAACGCTATACGCAAAGTAGTATTTGAATTAATATAAAACGGAAGCGGCTCTGTTTTAGCCACGTTTGGTTCTGCGAAAATGGAAAATTTTGCTACCCATATTACCATTATTCTAAGCTATTTACACTTCAACCGTCAATTTTCGAAAAAAATATAGATTAGGATAATGATTGTCTATAACTAAAGGATAATGAAAATACACATCGTATTTTCAATATACAGATTATCTTGTACTTAAACTAATAACCATTGACTTGACGAGCGGGTTGTCGTGGTTGGTAGATACTTGCCTTTCACGACGAATGTTGGGGGTTCGATTCCCACCCAGGACAGACATTTGTGTACATGAACATGTCTGTTTGTCCTGAGTCTGGGTGTAATTATCTATATAAGTATGTATTTACAAAAGAAAAGTAGTATATGTAGTATATCAGTTGTCTGGTTTCCATAGTACAAGTTCTGCTTAATTTGGGATCAGATGGGCGTGTGTGAATAATGTCCCAGGATGTTTATTATTATTATAAATACGTGTAATTAATATTGATGTGGCAATTATAACATTTCAATGTTTAATAGAAAGTTCAAAATAGAATTATTTACATAAACATCCCGCAACGATTTATGCTAACAGAAAACTGCGTTCATTTGTGTACTGTATCGTTTTAATTAAAATAAGTGTAAACTAAAATGTTAGCAAACATTGTTTCTAAATTCTCTTAATATTATTTAAGCCTGTGTTTATTTAATTATTTGAGTTCATGAAATGACCACAAACAATTATCACTGATTAACGTGAAACAATATTGAGTTAGTAGCGAATATGGTTTGTCTAATTGGATTATATCATTTTATTTAGAAATTAATAAAATGAAGTTATTAATTTAAATGTACTGTTGTTATATGTGCCTCCCACTGACCGACTTCAGTCAGGGCAGTGAGCAACTGTTGGGTAAAACTTGGGCTTACTCTCATAGTCTGAAGGGATGGCAATTTGACCGAAAATCGATTAGGCGTAGAATTTCACCTGCTTTTCAAGGTACGGGAGAGTCACCAAATTCATACAGTTTCATACTAAGAATGGTGACAACTTTTGTTGAACACACCTACTCACATTCATCCCAGGTTTTTTCATCAGACATGTATGTGTCTACCAAGGCAGTTACTTGATTCAAATGAACATTGCAAATAATGAGATTGTCTGCTGTTCATAAAACATTCAATTAGGGCTAAAGGGAAGATTCTCTGAAGATTTGAGAAGAAGCTTATTGAACCAAGTTGCTGATATGAAGATTAGTGGATAAACTAGTAAAATGGTAGCATATTATCATTCGACATAAGGAAGTTTTACTCGTGATGTTTTTATTCACCAAATTTAACGTTTCTAACCACTGAGCTATGTCAGCTCTTATACATTAAATTTTCTAAAATCAGTATTTTACGCTAGAGTTAAGCGAAATCAAAACCATTTAATTCAGGAGATAGTGTGCTAGAAACGAATATATAACCGTTTGTAATTTTGTATGGTGCGATCGTAAATTCAGTCGGCTGGGTGCTGGTTTCCTTCCGGCTACGCTTACGAGAGGACGCAAACATTTTGTTTCAGTTGGCCATTATCGTCGTGCATTGTAAACTTGGATTTTTCGAAATATTCCACGGCACTGTATTTTTTTACATATAAAATATATGATTGCATTCATTTATTCGCTGCGATAAATGTTGCGATGAACCAATTACCATAAAGCGCCAACATGCTCTGAAAACGTTTAACTTGGATTTATTTCTCTTTTGACGAAATATACGAGTTAATTTATTTCATTTGCGTCCACCATCATATAATTCAAGTTTTATGCATGGTAAGACCATTTAAAGTTGCAATTGAGTTAAACTTCATCTACAAAGTTGGGATTAGTTTCGTGCATTCAATCATTAATCATTCAATAGTATTCCGTACTTCTCTGCGCTAGAAAGAGATAGAACTACTATCTCCAAGGTATCTAAAAATTAGAAAATGGACTACTTTAAATTGGCTGGTCATTTCAGTTGGACTATAATGTTATTTGATTAGTGACTTATTATTGATATTGTGTAAGTTGTATGTTTTCTAAACAATAAGAACATAATTCGAGATGTATGTGTATTTTATTCTGTTAATTTATAATGTTATTAATAAGATACCTACTTACTTGATTTTGTTAAAAAGTGTCCAAAATTATGTAAAAATTGCTCAAAATAAACATTGTTTAATTTGTCTATGGTTTTTTTAATTCGATTCCGAAAATTCTACGTTGTTTGAAACAGAAAACAATTAGAATAACTGTGTAATAAATCATCCTTATATTTCATGAATTCTTAAACTAAAAAGAACTGCGAAATTCATATGACGAGAACATTGTTTTTGCTTCGAAATAATTTGCTTTAGATGGAAAATGTTCACAATTATTTTACGAAGAATTTTCAAAAAGGCTTTGTAATACATATTTGTAATATACTATGGTATAAATTAACACAATAATATGTTTTTAATAATATATAGTATGCTTTATGAGTGATATTGTTTTTTAAGGAATAACAGATTTATATTATATGTTTTACTTAATTGCAATGTAAATTTTAAAACGGATTTACCGTTCACGTTGACAACGTGGTGATAAAAATATATTTCTCCTTAGAAAATACCTCCTCACGATTTTATATTTATTTTTGTCCCACAACGATCTTTTTTCCTTCTGTTCTCTCTTTGAATCCTTAGGGATTGAAAATTTTTCAAACACTTTTTATATGAACGTAAATGAACTAGTGACTTTATCGAGACGACCAACGTTCACATATAAAAAATTACATTTTGTTTCCAAATGTAAAATTCATCAAAATTATTTAATATTAATTTTACGCATATAACAATAATAATAAAGTCCTTCAAACCGATTTCGGCCACGGCGGCCAATCTCAAGAGAGATTAGTCAACTACGCAGTAGATATTATAGTGCACAAGTACGTGCGCAAACACAGGTGCACTCTCTATTTTCTAACTCTCATAATCCGATGGAACGGCAATCCGACATAGCCGGAAAGAGTTCAGGCGAAGGATTAACAGGTTTACGTGCTTTCCGAGGCACGGGAGTGTACACACTTCCAACTTCCAGACTCCGGGCTGCTACTGAGAATTTTCTGACAGAAAACCCTAATAATACTGGCCCGACCTGGGAATTGAATCCAGGACCTTCGGGTCTGCGGTCTTACAACAAGCCACTAGACCAACGAGGCAGTCAATGTTACGCATATTATATTATTACATTGAAATAAGCAAAAAAAATAATACATAAACCAACAGAGTTCTTATTAATAGGAATTCGATTTGCTACTTTGTTTTATGAAAAACGTTGAGAAGGCAACTGAAGTTAAGATGGCCCAGTGGTTAGAACGCGAGAAACATAACCGATGATCGTGGGCTTAAACTCGGACAAGCACCATTGAATTTTCATCAATTGCTTAATTTGTGTTTATATTCATTGAAATTCATGTGTATTTCACCAACGCATTGGAGCAGCGTGGCGGAATAAGCTCCAAATCTTCTCAAAAAGGAGAGGAGGCTTTAGGCCCAGCAGTGGGAAATTCACAGGCTGTTATTATACTGAAAACAATTTACTAGCTCAAATGGTATATAAAAGAGGAGTAGTAGACTGAGCATTCCTGGGAAGTTAGATAAGTAGGTGTTTACATTTAGGAATTCCATATATAAAGAAAATAAATTTATCCTCTCAGAGGTCAAGCTAACATGTTAACCAGCATAATCGAGAATTTCTAAAAAATAGTTTTTGCTTAAGCTATCTTAGTAGGAATGAGTAAAACGGTCACTTCAAATTCAAATGGATTTATTAAAATTGTGTTCATAATATTAATTTAAAAAAGTCACTTACTATTTATGTTAGATAAAGTATGTAGTAAGCCATAAGAAAAAAAAGAATACTTCATTTATTATGTAAAACTCAATTTATCAAATAACAAACATAAATAAACTAGTGTCATAAACGATTAAACATTTTTTTATTCTATAAATAACTGGAAGAAAATAATAGCTCTTAGAAAAAGAAAACATCAAAATAAGTATTTCAAGTTATCTTTTAAAATAAGTTTCTTTTCAGGGCTTACCAAGTATAAAGCCTCACAAAAGCCGCTTATAATTTCTGGAAAATAATTTTCTGCTTGGTATAGAATTTAAACAGTTAAGTACGACTAGATAAAGAGGTATGTAGTCAGGCTAACTAGATGGGATACCACCCACGAGTATCAGTTACTATTTCTTGCTGCACATTCCATAAATCTGGTGGTATCGAAGAATTTCCTTTCCGAGCCGGTGATAATTTTTTTACCATCGATTTGCAACTGTAATTCTACTATATTGCATAAATATTATAATTTCATTTGACTCGATATGTACCATTAATTATGTGTTTCATTCTTTGAGTCATTTTTATTCTTTGAACATCTATATATAAACTGAAATGTCATGCAATATAAAATAAATACACGAACACCGGTCACCGCGCACAGCGCTCTGTTGTACAGTTGCGTTGTCGTATTTTAGAAGTGAGCTTCATTGAGGAAAGCGAAAAAAAGAAACACTTTTTCCAATCTCTTTTTTCTTTGCTTAGTCACCGCGAGCGTTTTAACTTTTTGACCACTCGATGTCCTTTGAATTTTGCCCTTTTGCCTGTTCGTTTTTATTTTACAGTCTGTGACAAAAAGTTGCTTGCCTTTTGAAACATATTTTAGTTTTTGATATTCCATTTAAATTAATGGTGTATTTACTTAGAATGACAAGTAAAATATAATGAATAAATTAAAACTCATTTTTTTATAGATTAAATAAAAGCTTCTCCTAATTTTATTGGTATCGAATAAATAGTGAGTTTCTACATTATTTTTCTCCATGGAATCTATATTCGAAAACAGTGGTAGATTAAAATTTGTGATTGTTAAATGATGATTTAAACCTGCTTGCCTTCTTAGATAAAGAGTATGTGCTTTACATTATTAAAAACCATTTAGGTAGGCGTGAAAACAAAGTCTTAAATAATTTAGTTAAATTAAGCTAACAAAACAATTTTCAAAGAAGAATACTAATGAACTCACAAGACGTAAAATTAGTTACAACTTCAAACAAATGCATACGTATTTAAGTCATATAATACAAAACAATTGGGACCGTTTCAATTATTATAATGGAGTAAGTCTAAACTTGGTAACGTGTGGGCGGCTTCCCGCGCACTCTCGACTGTAGGTTGTAAAACTTTTGGTGTTGTCGCGTTTGACTAGACGTTTGTAAAACAATTTGTGACTCTAAGTTTAATTATTATCCTTGCATTTAATTATAGGAAAGACAATAAGTCTGTATTAAATAAAAAGCTAATAATGCTAGAGAGAAATAGAAAGAGAATAGAAAGAGCTAATAATCTATTACTCAATAAATTTTACTGGTGGTAGGGACCACCCACACATCAGATATTTTACCGCAAAACAGCAGTTATTGTTGTGTTTCGGTTTGAACGGTGACTGAGCCAGTGCAATTACAGGCACAAGGAATATAACATCTTAGTTCCCAAGGTTGGTGGCGCATTGGCGATGTAAGCGATTTGTTAACATTTCTTACAATGCCAATATCTATGGGCGTTGGTGATGACTTACCATCAGGTGACTCATTTGCTCGTCCGCCAACCATAAAGTTCATGATTATAATTTACTTGTAATAACGTGTAAATATTGACGGTAACAGATTAGGGGTAAGCAACTTCAGACGTCGTAATAGTTGACAAAGGGTATTTTGGTAAGTGCATTCATTAACCGAACAGTAGTAGTAACCAGTCGACTTGTGAAAAAGTTCCTAAGGAAGATTTTACATACTTTTTACATACTTCGATTGTTTACATACTTCGACCTCAAACAAATGGAATAAGGGTAAGCGAATGATCATTTATTATAGTAATTGTTTGTTGTTGTTAATTAGAGTTCTTTTTCTGCTTCGGTAAACATTTCTGCACGTGACAGGCGTACTTTTCTTATGTTGGTACATCGAGCCTTTTTTGTATCATAAATTCCGCACTTTTAATAAAGTATTTGTTTTTAAGATATATATATATATATATATATATATTGTTGTGTTATGGTTACAGTTTCTAATATTTCTTACAAAGACAATCATTTTACCTTTGCTGAGTACATTAACTTATCTGTACTTACAAATATAGCGTAAAATATCTATTAAAAATTTGTAAAAATATCTATTAAATTAAATAAGTAGTACTATAATAAATAAGATTTGCAATGTTCAAAGATATTCTTTCAATAGATTTCATAACATTGATTTGTTGGGATACTATGGCAATAATTTCTTTATTTTGCATTAATTCCGCCGTAGCCTAACGAGAAGTGCACTACATTTTAACGAGTTATGCTTCAAGAGTCTTCTAGAGCCATCATTATTACCGGCTGGTATTAAGTGTATTCTCACTTATAACTTTTAATTGTTATTTTTGTTAGCACTTGTCGCTTTAAAATTATAATTCGTTTTTATAAGTCTATCTGTAACATTTTTTTTATATTAGTCTCTGTTTGTTTATAATAAATTATTTTTTTACATGTATAATTCTTTTTTTGTTTTTTTTTTTTATATATAATAGGAAGGTGGACGAGCATATGGGCCACCTGAGTGGTCACCAAACGCCCTTAGACATTGGCATTGTAAGAAATGTCAACCATCGCTTATAGCCAATGTGCCACCAACCTTGGGAACTAAGATTTTATGTCCCTTGTGCCTGTAATTACACTGGCTCATTCACCCTTCAAACCGGAACACAACAATATCAAGTATTGCTGTTTTGCGGTAGATTATCTGATGAGTGGGTGTATAATTATATTATATATATAATTCGTTATATCATGCCAATAACAATATTGTATAATACATACCATAAATATTTGCTGTGTGCTATGTTTAAAACATACTTCCAAGAGATGAACTTTAAGGGAAAATACAAACTTACTTTACGGCGAGGATATATAGCGGCGACGTCCAATCATCGTTTAACTTTAGCGTCATTCTTATTTATTGATTAAGATAATGTAGTGTAATCAATGAGTTGCCTTTAATTTCAGTCGGTGTTACTTCGCAGTGTTTACCTTTTTAAAATGTCTATCAATAAATAATACCCAAGCCGAATAACGGCCAAATGCCGTAACCGTAACAGCCTGTGAATGTCCCACTGCTGGGCTAAAGGCCTCCTCTCCTATTTTTGAGGAGAAGGTTTGGAGCTTATTCCACCACGCTGCTCCAATGCGGGTTGGTAGAATTCACATGTGGCAGAATTTCAGTGAAATTAGACATGCAGGTTTCCTCACGATGTTTTCCTTCACCGTTAAGCACGAGATGAATTATAATCACAAATTAAGCACATGAAAATTCAGTGGTGCTTGCCCGGGCTTGAACCCACGATCATCGGTTAAGATTCACGCGTTCTTACCACAGGGCCATCTAAGCATTATTAATATTTAAGCTACAAACTTTATTTAATATAAAGTGTAGTGCCTAGTGCAGAACAGTTTTCCCGACTGTACTGGCCGTCGTCGCGTTTGGACTCTACTACCACTTACCATCAGGTGGAGTAGAGTCATTTGCTCTCCCGGAAAATATAAAAGTATATATATTGTAGGAATATAGGAGGGTAATAATGGGAGGAAGTGTATATAAAGGAGGGTGGACGGTAGACAGGTCTCTTTTTGCTATCGTGTGTTCGGTCGATTGGTGTCATACTGTGTTATTTTTGTAATCCATTGCGATTAAGTTTGTTAGTGTCGTGTTGCTAGGGTTAGTTTTGAATTAAATTAGGAGAATTGTTGTTACATAAATTCATTAGTAAAAATTGTCGAATAGTTTGTGATTTTGTAAAATTGATTAAATTTATTATCTAGTTTTCTGTAATTTTGTTTATAAAAAAATCCCTTCTGATCTGGTTTCTAAGAATATATATATAATTATTTAACAATTCATCATCACAAATTAGTTTCGGAAAATTATTTCAAGTACAAAAGATTTGGAAATTTTTATTTTTAAACAAAATACAACACAATATATAAATAATATTAAGAAAAGAAGCATTTTCTAAGACATTGTATCTTATTTATTGGTGTTTTATTTATTTGGGAAACATACACAAGGGAATTGTTAAGGGTTTGGGATTCATAGATTACAACCTAATGCGAAAACAAAACATAAAGCAGTTTAAATTTTAAGTTTTTGTTTTTAATACTTAAAAACTACAAATAAAATGAAAAATTAAAAAGGCACCTGATATTGAGAATAAGAGATTTCGCAAATTTAGTAGTTGCAATTTACTCCGCTTGTTCTGCGTTTGAATACGCCGTGCATTTCAATGACGTAATTTTTTTAATTCCAAAAACGATCCACATAATTATGGTAGAATACATTCATCCTTGTCATCTGAGTTTATGAAGCTTAAAGCATTCGAAATAGTTTAGCGAAGACTTTTCTAGTGGAATTAGGATTTTAAATCTAGTACAACATATTCAAGTAAATTGATGAGGGTTGGTAAGCAATATACTTACCAACCCTCATCAATTTACATTGGTTATAATTTTTGTTATTGGAATAAACATACTTACGCACATACACGCACACAAACACACATATACACACACGGATGTATGTTCACGCGGGAAATCAGGCATTTTTGTTTGTCTAGGTGGAACGGTATTCCCTTTCTAATTGGAGTGGGTTATCAAAAAGTGTTAGAATACGTTATAGAGATATAAAAAATAATTGTCATATTTGCTTTGGTAGATTAATTAAAACATATTTAACAGCCACAATGCTTGGTTAGTATTTTATTCGTTCAGGCATTGCTCATTTGATTCAGTTAAAATAAAGCTATGTCCAACTTCCTTGTGTGTAGGTACAACATAGTACCTTCATCGTACACTAAATTTTACAACAGATTGTATATTTGCTTATAAAAAAGACTGAAAATAAGCTATAAATTAAAACTATATTATCTTTAATAGTTAGTCAAGTATTATTATTATTCTGATCTTTTAAAACTCTGTGATAAAACCGTATATACTAATATCGAGGACGCAGGAATATAATTGATGATTAGATGAATGTACTCGTGTTCAATCACAAATTATATGAAGAGCTTCGTTTGACTACATTAGCAATCCTTTCTCGAAATCTCGAGTCAGAATATCCAAATAAAAATATTAATTGCTTTAAGGAGCTCTAAACGAAAATACAAGAAGCGAAGATTGACAACAACTAAACATTCATTTCTTATTCAAGTACTTTAATAAATATAAAAAGTAATAGTGTATACAGGTGATGTTTTTATTGTTGTATCTAATTTTGCATATTTGTTAATGTGTCTTTTGTTTTGTATACATAGTTGAGAACGTATTTAGATTTAGATTGTTTTTTACAGAATAGGAAGGCGGATGAGCGTATGGGCCACCTGATGGTAAGTGGTCACCAACGCCCATAGACATTAGCATTGTAAGAAATGTTAAGCACCGCTTACATCACCAATGCGCCACCAACCTTGGGAACTAAGATGTTATGTCCCTTGTGCCTGTAATTACACTGGCTCACTAACCCTTCAAACCGGAACACAACAATAATTGGACTGCTGTTTTGCGGTACAATATCAACAAAACAATATCTGATGAGTGGTACCTACCGACGAGCTTTCACAAAAATTGATTTCAATTCAAAGGCTCGATTTTTGTACCTTTTTTTTTAATTTATTTTTTTACTATATATTTAACACACAAAGAGGCATTTCATTTGATAATTGATGCATCATTATAAAATTGAGTTTCTAATTTGACTCAGTTTATTTACGTTATAGTTGAAGTGTCCAATATTAAGATTACTATCTAATAGATTTAGATAAAATAGTATATGATGGATACATAAGCAGACAAGTATTGATTCTATTTTGTCAACTAAAGTCACAATATTTAAACATTTATATAATTATTATTCATCAAGGGCAAATTAGACTGTCAAGGTTGTAATATAATTTTGTGACTTATTCAAGAAGATGAAAATAATTTAAAATTATCAAAATTATGTTTATTTGAGTACTGAGATAGCTTATTAGTGTATACAGTACTATATAGTGGGTTCTTATCAGTAAACATCTCAGTTTTTAACCGCTGATAATCAATTTTCTGCTTGGCGGTAAAGCAAATTCTGTCACATGTTCATTTTAAGACCTTCACCTTCACAAGAGGAAAATTTCTAGCTCAGCCGATAAATACAGCCCTGACTGTGAAAAATCAAATTAAAAAAAAAATGTGTTTTTAATACCGGGTCATTTATAATTTACAAAATTGCAATCTCAAATGTAATTTAAAATTTATCCTGACTTAAAAAAAATACGAGGAGATCTATGATTAATTGATTATCGATTTCAAATCAAAGCGACGATCGCCGTAATGTGATGAACGAGCCAATTTAAATTTTCGCTAGAATTTCTGGTATGTTAGGACAAACCATTTTTTCCTTTCTACGAACGTTATAGAAATGAGTGTAAAAAGAAATTACACAGTAAAGCGATGCTTACTCGTTTACGGCCAAAAGATCGGGAGAATAAAATTCTTTTTATTGCTCTGAGTTTTACAGTCTTGGTAATAGGTGAATTCCGAGAATATTAGGTTGGAAAAATTCTTCAGTTAATGTAACATAGACTACTCATTTCCTTTGACCCGTATTCTGTTCTAACAATTATTGTTCAAACGAGAAATGTGACCTAGTTATTTATCATTTAAACGTCAACTCAAGACTAAATATTGTATAATTATTGTTATGACAATAAACACGTTTCTTTAAGTTATATAAAAGTTTATACAATATGAGTTTGTAAATCTTAATCGAAGATTGTGGGTTCAAAATTCAGGGTTTTTGAAAAAAAAAGGACTATTTGTAGTTCCATTAAGATTGATTTACAATAACATGAAGTATATTTACAATAATTAAAAAGAAAATGATATGAAATTCAGTAAGTAGGTACAGTTTATGAGTGCACATTTTAGACTTTTCTTATAACGTATATAAATTCGACATATAGTTTAATAATTGGTGATCTCGTTCCGCTCTCGGCTTACACGACTCACTATTACTTCCAACACATGCAAATTTCATCATGATGTTTTCCTTTATGCCGGGTATTTTATGAATTGCTAATACATATCAACTACATAAAAAACTTCGAGATATTTGTCTGGATTTCAACTAGGAAACTTCTAATATATAGAGCCCCTAAAATAAAACGTTTTAATTTTAGTTGTAACTACTGCATCACCTGCATATGTACATTTTGTGCACACACCTATAAAACCGAAATCAAAAGGCTTTGCTAAATTATTTTTATTTTTATCAATAACTAGCTGGTACGACAGTTGGTTTTATTACGGTATATTACAAAAAAAAACTGTATAGTTTTTTTTTAATATACCGTGTTCTGTTAATCTTTTTTGTCGCCCACATGCATTTATTAAACAATTTATTTTACAGACATATGATTTCTACTGCTTTATTATATGCATAGATTATTAATTTATCAAACATTAACTTTGAAACATTAAACTGATACTCAGTATAATATTAAAGTATTACCAGTTTAGTTTGGTGATGCCACAAAGAATAAATAATCCGAGAAGATTTATCACGTGGTGGTAGCGGTAGGATTTGAGGCTATGTTTATTATAATAAGTTACGGTTTTCCACCGAAAAACACCGTTAATAATTTGTATTTCTTTCTGGTTTAAAGGGCGAGTAAGCTCGTGAACGAGGCACTAATATACCTTCCATCCTTCAGTTGAAGCTACATTGACGATCTAAGAAATTACATATAAGATTATATGTAATCCTAAAAATGCCCTTATCTATATGCAAATGTGACAGTTTTCCAAAAAATTGTAATCATTTTTAGACATCACTATGTAATTTTAACGACATTAAAAGTGATTTGATTCGAAAGTTTAACGTATGAAACAATACCAAGCAGAACAGATGCTGAATAAATAATTCACGAATTTAATTAAAATATTTAGCTGACAATTCATTACAATTAATCCGTCGTGTATAAAAACTAACGATTACGTTCTACTCTTTTTAATGGTTATTTATTTAGAAAAACCGTTACCTATTCGCTTTCGCTGGAATCTACATACACTATTCATTATTACTGTACGTAACTTCTCGAGAGTATTTCAAGTAAAATTTGTTTAACTAGACTACAAATTAAGTATGTAGTCTACGTTTGTACCAGTATATTTTACAAAATTATATATAAGCTACTATAAAACCGTTTAAAGTTCAAGCTTATACTGGGTGTTTTTTTGTAACAAATTACTATTATTTATTTTTATTTAAAAAAATATGATTACGTTGTATGGTTACATTATTATGTCATAGTATACCTTGCGAATTTTTATATTTTTCATGACATTTTAAGCCCCGTAATGTTAGAGTTAGCTGCGCAGCGATTGTGTATCTTTGACAATTTTATGTTATTTAAATAAAAAAAAGATTATTAGAGATCATTTTTTTAAAAATTTGTTTTGTTATTCTTTTTTAACGATGAACTGATCAATGTATACATGGCTTCTGCTACTTTATTATATCTAGATACTAATGTAAACAAAATACTTTTATCTCAACAACAGTGGTGATTAGCTGGAATTGAATTTAATAGCTTATGTTATTAACTTAACCATCGCAGTTTTTCACAAGCGTTTTATTTTTTTTACAAGCGATCTGTTCCCCGCGTAATTCACATGCCTATGAGTATCTATTTGCATATCTTGAAAGATACAAATATATTGATTAATAAACATTGCTTTGTCTATCTTTAAAATAAACTAATAGACTTCAAGTTATATTCAATGATTGATCGCTTATTTAATTAAATCCGTATAAATGTATTACTAAGCTCATAGTTTTCCATCAACAAATGACCTCACGACTAAATAGGTCAAGGGTCTTACTTCCATTATCTCCTTGCCCTTCATATTGAGATCTAATATGGAAATGGCTCTTCCGAGCTCTATTCATTCTAATGCGAGAAAATAATTTAATCTTGCCTAAGCTTTCTTTGTCTCTTATTGTCTTATATTAAATATAATTGCAGTTATATACATATCAACAGATATAACAGCAGAGCTGTTCTCTAAGAAAAGTCTGGAAATTGATCGCAAAACACGATAATGAAATTTTAGAAAACGATATAGATGGACGTCTGTAATAATAATAACTCATTAAAATAAGAATGAAATAGTGTTATTATAATTATTTTTACAGGACCTGCGATATCAAGCGATATCCCTTTATGCCCTTTAATAAAAACTGAACATGTGATTAAATCAAGAAAGTATTATTTAAAAAATGATATACTGTATGATATATGTTAACATTATTTCTTAAATAATATCAGTATTAGCTAGCTTACGCCTGCGGCTTTGCCTGTGTAAATTTTAGTGACTCAATTTAGTATCCATTGTTTATACATGTATTTCATAACAATCATACTTCACCTTGTACTGATTGTTAAAGGTTTTACTTTAAACTACTACTAACAGCTTTTAAATATGTCATGGCTGGAAAGACCCCCTCGTCAGTCCTCTTGAGAACAAGATTTGGAGCTTATTCCAACACGCTGCTTCATTACGGTTTAGTGGATTTAGATGTAGCAGAATCATTCTACATCAACAGATTTCCTCCTCACGAGGAGCTTCACCGATGAAAACTCAATTAATTATAAACTCAAATTAAACGCATGAACATTCGATGTGCTTGCCCAGGTTTCAAAGCACCTTTGTGGTCATCTAGGGCCATCGTGGCAGCTTTACGTGGCAAAGCGTCTTGTCTTTTGCGTAGTATTTACCGTGGGTAAAAATAATAATCTGGAATGTGGATTCCAGATTATTATTTTTTCCATAGAAAAATTACTAGTTTAAACATTAATTGCGAATTAAAACAGGCAAATATTTACGACGACAAACAAAATTATTAAGTAAAATGACAAGTGACCGCATGCCTAATGATACATGTATATAATGTTTTGTCTGTTTAAACGCGATAATCTTAGATCCAACAATATCAGATTTTCATACAGTTTCAACCAACAAACAGAATGATTAATGACAAAGGTTCAGGTAATTCCCTAGTTTTAAATAATGCAAACATTTTATGTGCCTTACTTTATTAAATGAACAATAAAACCCTCCCCATTTTAAACTAATATAACATTTGTATCGTAAACATATAACAAAAACTATATTAAATGAATTTTATATAAGTATGGAAACCATGGAATATATTACTGGAAGGTGTTGTAACGTATATATTTTGTCGTTTTTATATAATGTGCAGTAGATAATTAACGTTCAAACACACGCCAATTTTACAGTTTAATTATATAATTAATTGTATAAAGATTTATATGGGCAGCTATAAGTATACAATAAACGGCTTTCAAGCACACCTGCTTAAAACATACGACCTTAATAGAGACGTTGGAGTTATTACACCGCATAATTACCCTAAGAGTAACAAACGTTACGGACGTGACTTTTTATATTATAACCAAAATATACTTAATTGATTCAAAAGCATTATTGAAATTAAATTATTCAATCATTTATTTTTATATTATAATATAAAAACTATATTCAATTTGATTTTAATTAAAGCATAGAAATAGATATATTTATATTCTTATTCAAGTTTCGTATATAAATTCGTATTTGAGTTTTAACAGTCTAATTAAGTATAAGTTAAGAGACAAATCATAAAATATCAAATAAGTTTCACAGGACAAGTTTTACTGAAATATTCAAGTGGTAGATTTCGGAATAAATTTTGAACATATTTGAATATTTCTAACATATAACTTATATGTATACATAGAAGTGAGATATACCTATCATATAAGGCTAATTTTATAAAAGATGATGACGATAATTAAATTCCCTGAAATGATTTCGGTCCAAATCGGAACAAACAATACTAGGTACTGCTCTTTTAAGGTGGAATATCTAATGAATGGGTGAACCTACTTAGACGAGCTGGCGCAAAGTTTTACCATCATGTAAAATAACATAGGCTTTTTCTCACGCAAGCCCATGGGACGGTAATCAGATATGACCGGAAGGCGGTCAGGTTTCATGTTAACATTATCAACTTCCAAACTTTGGGTTACTATAAGGATGTTCTTGACAGAAAAACCTACTAACTTTTAGTATAAGCCCGACCCAGGGCTTGAATTTAGTGCCTCGTGTTTTGCAGGCTTATAAGCTAGACCAACAAGGCTAAGTGTATTTTTTATAAGAGTCGATTCAGTTTTACTCAATACGACAAAAGAACTACTGGTTACCGATTAGTTCAAACTTGTATAAAAAGTCACGAAATATGTATCTTAGGATAAAATATTATAACACTTTTATACAACAGAAACTCTTATCATTAGAAAGTCCTTATTAATATGAGATAACTAAAAAACTTACAAGTACTTTACTTTCAAGTACCTTAAGAGTTTTAGTGTGCAAGGAATGTATATAATTGTAACTTTACACTACGACAACGACATACTTCTTATTTACTTTATAACTAAAGAAACTTTTCTTCGTAATTTTTAAATAGGTACAAAACTTGTTACATAAAGTTTATACCCAAATTAAATTCTAACAAGCAAGCTCTATTTATAGCAGAACTACTCAAAAATGTCGCTTTATTTTTGTATTCTTAAAAACGTCGAGATATAAATGTAATAATATATTATAAAAAAAAATTATTAACAATTCGGTGCATTTGTATATATTTAATGATTATGTGACATTTATTGCAAACAAGTATTATGCAGCGTGCATTGACTTTTATGGGATTTATTTGTGCTTATAACACATCTCGTGTTCGGTAGTTAACGAAAATATTTAAATATTAAAACATGTATGTATCGAATGTCATTTTACCACAGGTTTATCAACAAAACAGTATTCGATCAACGTAGTGGAATTAGCTCCTAATCGTTTTCACGAAGATACTTCTAGTAGGTCTTTCCTAGTTGTAGGCCATTAACTCGTTGTTATCATGGATTATTTAGAAAGTATTCATGTCATATTTTTAAGTATCGGAAAGTATTAAGTGATTTATTGAAAAACTGGCTATGTAGAATAAGACATGGTAAACTCAGGATCTACCAGTCTGATTTAATAAAATCTTATTTGAGAATCGCTTACTACTTTTAAATAAATGCATTTTACAAAATATAGGATATATTATCTTTTCAAGACAACCAAATCAGAGAGATTTAAAAATACAACCGAATTTCAAAATTAAAAATAGTTTATAGAAAAAAATAATACCTCTCAGTAGATTGTGTAGATCCACTTTAAGTTTCAAGTAGAACTAACAAGGTAAATAACAATGCTACACTCAGGTTAATTTTTAAAGAATAACTCGAAAGACCTCAGAGCGCCTTCTTTGATTTCCCAGGGGCAGTAGTTACGTAAAGTCGGGAAACTCTTGAGGTTTTCTACTTTAAAATCCACAATATACTAAGCGCTGTATATGACAATATAGCTTAAGCGTCGTCATATCATTTGTAGTCTGTATAAAATAACAAGGTTATTTTCGATTTTCAATTCACAAACTAATAAACATTATATAAACAAAAATATGATTTTAACTCATTTTATTCGATTTATCATTTTTTCTGATATTTGTTGGTACTTAAATAAGTAATTAGTTTGAACGACAATGAAACTAATAAGCAAATTTAACTATTTATATGCTAACTATATATACCTACATATAAAAAAACTTCAGAGCTAAATATAATGATATGGAACAATTGGCAATCGATTGTAAGCGAAGACACACACAGGTGCACTATTAATTCGAGGGGAAGACAATCTGCCAACACCGGAGTGAGTTTAGGGACAGTCCCACGTGCTTTCCTAGGCAAAATAATATAAACCCTGTATGTTTTAGTCAGATTGAGAATTCCTCGACAAAAATATACATTTTTGAACCCAGCACCTCGGGAATAGGCTTACGTGCTACCAGCTATAGCAACGAGGCAGTCCATAAAAGTTTATATATCCTAAAGGAACAACCGCATTGCAAAACTGTGCTTGTTTTATGTTTATTATACGACCCAGTTTTTTAGGGCCTTAGCGTAAAATTATATCGCCTACACCCGTCTTAAATAGTATCTATCTATCATTATATCCCAGAGATGAGTGCCATTCGAAACAGTCAAAGTTTCTATTTCATTATAATATTAATTATAGATATCAACCTGGTAATTTATTTCCTGCATTGCAGGATCTACATACGACGTATATCGCTAAATACAATTCATGATCCTTCTGAGCTCTTGGGGAGAAGTCGTATGAAGCGATTCAAGGATTATTCAAATTTTATCACTGAATTCGTTGCTTCTCGGAGACCTGGAGCATAGAATGCGACACAATAACGTTTGAATATTACATATTTGAAATTTTAAACCTTTGAAAACAAGCTCGGAACTCTTAGAAAAGTCCTTCAGTACGTTTTCTTGAAGAAAAGAATATCGGAAAACTGATATATTGTTCCATAATTGATTGCTTATATTCAATGCTATGCTTAAAATAAAAGTCAAAGCTACATTAAATGCTTACATTTTTACAAGCTTTTATTTAATTTATTTATATATAACAATGTAAAGGTCTTATACGTACATAAGTTCTTGTAAATGGTGTCCTTGGTATTATCGTCGTTAACTTTTTATTTAGGCAAAATTTAATGTGTTCAACAGCTGATCATTTTTATAATAAAGTCATTGTTTCGAGTAGGATTTTATCTTTCGTATATGTACTCATATGTCCATCTTTATAACGGCAAACAAATTTTCTTTATCTACCGCCAAACGTGCTTAGGTAGGAAGGGTTAATAATCAAGTTTCATTATAGGCACATGGAACATAACATCTCCCAAGGATGATAGCGCCTTGGAGGTGTTAGGAATAGTTAATATTTCTTACAGCGACAATGGTTTTGAACAGTGGTGGCCACTTACTATCAGGTGATGCATTTGCTTACCAGCCTTCCTAAAACTTAATCTTTTTAAATACATAATTATAATATGTTTTATTAAAATAATATAATTAAAAATTTTAGGAACTTCGCTTCAAGAATTACATAACATTTCCTACACTTTCAATGCGCCTCATAGAATTGAGATCAGCTTTAACCCTGAGAAGAGCTATGCTGAGCCATGAGTAGAGTACGGAAGAGTCGTAGATGTTTACGACATTATGTTGTAGCCTCCCCCATCCGAATCAAAGACGGCCATTGCCACATTGGAGTAGGTAATCTTACATAACACAGTTCCTCGCATATCTTTCTGAAGGTGACCCCTGTGTAAAAGAAGGTTATTATAATATTTAAAATATAAATTTTACAAATTAATAAAATCAGAGACTTGTACAATATACCTATTGTCAATTTTAGACATTTGGCTTGATCCGACATAGTTATCGCTTTGCCAAAAGTAAAGTCAAAGACGTAGCATATTGTGTCTATAATTATACTGTAGCTAAAATATTACTTTAAATGTCATGAATCATGATATTGGATAGTAACCTATGCTTACATACATTTTAGGTACGTATTTAATGGATTTGCTTGCGGTTTCGCCAATAAATACTAGTCTTCAGTCGCGGCATTACACGCGTGTTGGGGGGCGGGAGTCATAAGGTATTAGATATAAAAAACGTAATCCTTTCATGGTTCAAGCTTGCTGCATACTAATTTTCAACATATACGTTTCGGTGATTTAGCCGAAACGTAACACACAGGCAGACAAAGTTACCTTGGTAAAGATAACCGTAAAAATTAGTATAATATATATCTTGTTTTTGGAGTTTCGTTTCTAGAATGTTATTATAGCACAAAATTATATCTTCTCGGATTAGATAACCTCAAGATACTAGATATTATTTTATTGCCTCATGGTTGTTGTGGCTTACTTAAAATACTCAGATCGAAGGTCTCACAATTTTCTCAGTACCACCCTGTGCTTAGGAGGTTAGTTTACACTCCAGTGACTCGAACATCACGCAAAGCCGTTATTCTTATGTCTGATACTCCTTCCAGTCGTGTCAATTTAGTCGTCCCATCGGATTATGGGAGTGTAGGAATATAGACACTGGACCTGAGAGCTCCTAAGTACAATTTTACAATTACTACTAAATTGTGATAGTTTATCACAATTAAGAAGA
Organism: Nymphalis io; assembly: GCF_905147045.1. Taxonomy (NCBI): domain Eukaryota; kingdom Metazoa; phylum Arthropoda; class Insecta; order Lepidoptera; family Nymphalidae; genus Nymphalis; species Nymphalis io. The sequence continues at coordinate 3,733,189 of NC_065888.1, forward strand.
AATAAATCATTCATCCCAAACTGATTACATTTATTTGCAAACAAAAAAGTTTACATACAAATACATACTGTAATCAAAACTAGAATACACAAAGGCGACCACATGGCTTTGAGCAATCTCTTACAGACAACCTGTATCAAGAGGATTAAGACTAAGGGATTGGAATAGTATTACTACAATACATAGCTACAGTACATATAATCAATAATATCATTTATTCTATCAACACTACAATGCTACGACATAATGCTAATCATATACCAATTAACTCAATAATCCACTTTCTTTAACTTGGAAGGTAATTTCTATTAATTCGACTAAAAATATATCTGTTTATAAGCGTTATATATATAATATATATATATATATATATAATATATATAAGATGTGGAATATATATATATATTATGGTAAGGTAAGCGGACGAGCATATGGACCACCTGATGGTAAGTGGTCACTAACACCCATAGACATAGGCATTGTAAGAATGTATTAACCATCGTTTACATCGCCAATACGCTACCAACCTTGGGAACTAAGATGTTTAGTGCCTTGGGCATGTAATTACACTGGCTTACTCACCCTTCAAACCGGAACACAACAATACCAAGTACTGCTGTTTTGCGGTAGAATATCTGATGAGTGGGTGGTACTTACCTAAACGAGCTTGCACAAAGCCCTACCACCAGTAAATAGGTTGAAACTTTAGACAGATGGCGTTGACATCTGCGTAAAGGTTCTTGTTAGTATGCCTACTGTCAAATGGGCCACCTGATAGCAAGTGGTCACCACCACCTATAGCTGTTGGCATTTTAAGAAATAGTAACCATAAGATAATCGTCACCAACCTTGGGAACTCAGAAGTTATGCCCCTTGTGCCTGAATTTACTTATTTGACCTTGCAACCCGGAACCATAATTCCAATTAGTGCTATTTAGCGGTAGGATAAATGATACCTTCCCAGAGGAGCTTGTACAAAGAAGCATGGTGTTCCACCATGACACAATAGGTAATCAAGATGCGATTTAACCAACTGTCGTTTTCCTATTAGACTCATATATTTGTATTGACAATTTACATTAAAAATTGAATATTCATATAATATATAATAGGAATTCCTTATTTTTTAATATACACGAGACGAAAAATCACTTACGTAAATCAAAAAACACATACGAAACCAAATAACAGAATCGAAATCTGCTTACGTCAACCTGAAACGTGAATAAAACGAATAGACTGATTACAAATACTTCCTCTTTTAGTAAGGCGTTATTCGGAATAAGTAATTTAATTCGCAATTTATCACGCGCACCTCGATGAATGTTAGGAGTTTCAAACGCCTTATAGGAAATTCTGAAGCGTCCAGTCTTGCATTAAGCCATTTAAATAACAATGCCATTATATTATTTTTCATGTATAAAAATGTTTAACGTAATAAAATACTCAATAAAATGCTCAAATACTCGTTTAAAATTTTTAATTTAACTGTGATGAATGTAGAATTTAAAAAAGAACCAAGTCGATCGTATGTTTATTTAATTTTAAGCAAAATGATCAAAGGAAGTTTTACGTTTCGAGAAAAATCTAATGTATACTATATATTAACGAATAAGCTTCATAAAGGAAATAAATCTCCAAAGATGCAAAAATTTGTTTTAACTTAAAAATAATATTATTCAAATGTAGTAATAATTTATACAGTGGGTTATTTGGAAGATGCTCGCAAAATAATTTTCAAATTTCCATAAAGCCGATTATTCAGAACATAACAAAATTAAACTTCAATTTAGAGGCTAAAGATCATGTGGTAGTCAGATGGGCTTAGAAAGTGATTAATAGCGTGTCAGAAATTATCAAGCTGTCTGTACTCTCTATTAACGTTATTATTAATCCACTTCAGTTAAAATGCTCATTCTTCAATAGAATCTTGAAAATTTAAACAGAATTATAATTTTATTCATTCTTTAATTTTTTTTTTAATTCATAGCTTTCCTATATATTGTATAATACTTTGAACTTGTAATGATTTTTTTTTCTTTTAAATTCTTTTTTTAAATGACAGAAATCCTGATCCTTATAAACACTACTACTGAAATAATAATAACGTACTCCAGACCGATTTCGGCCACGGCGGCCAATCTCAAGAGAGATTAGCCAACTACGCAGGAGATATTATAGTGCTCAAGTGTGTGCGCAAACACAGGTGCACTCTCTTTTCCCTAACTCTCATAATCCGATGGGACGGCAATCTGACACGACCGGAAAGAGTTCAGGCCCAGGACCAACGGCTTTACGTACTTTCCGAGGCACGGGGGTGTACACACTTCTAACTTCCAGACTCCGGGCACCGGGTTTCCTCGGTAGTTTAGTATCCCCGCCTATCACTACTTTAATAAAATTATAATATTATAGTCACTCCGTTAACCCCCTCATTCATTTAGTGGTGGTACGGCTTCTAATCATAGGGCCCTGTGCAAATTCCAGGTCGAGTGGATATTGAGAAGTTCCCTGGATTTAGAAATTAAACACACGTCGTGCATCGGAAATCCTGAAAGATCTTGCATCCTGCATCTGCCCTCTGTCCCGTCATGTTAGGATACAGTATCAATCATTATACTATAAGAAAAGGAATATGAGAGCATCTGTGTTTGCGCACACATTTAATTTTTTTTTTTGCCTTTTGCCGTCCACTGCTGGGTCAAAGCCTCCCCCATAGAACGCCAACTATTCCGATCTAAGGCAGTTCGCATCCATCCCGTACCTGTCACCTTTTTTAAATCGTCGGTCCACCTGTGGCATATTTAATATGCTCTGCTATTTAGCCAGTCTACTTTAATAACGGCCAACGTATCCGACATAATCAGTTATTATCATTGTAACGTCCGATCAATTAATGCCATCCAAGGTAGTTGAGTAAGTCGAACAATGGGTGCTCTGAATGTATGTTGTCACATATATATTAATTGACATTAATTATCGCTTTAATACTAATATGCTGCCAACAATACGCTTTTAGTTCATGTATGCTAGTGCATGTAATATTTAAGTATAGTTTTGCAGTAAAGTAACTTAAGTACCTAATTGCTCAAAATTCTCTGCGTTTTTGGTCATTAAAAGTGGTGCAAAAAAGTGTTCTTACTGATAAGTGAGTGTTTACTAATAATTGAGTGATCAAATCCGAGTTGACTTTGCATGGGCTTAATTAGTTCGTGCTCGGTGGCAAAGGAAAGCTTCGTGATGAAACCTGTATGTATGTACTTGCTACATATATCAACTAACCTGCATCAGCGTGGAGATGGTGAGAAAAGAGAAGATCCAGGTACAGGAGTCGGGTTATATACATGCTGTTTCTGTTTCTATATATTTTATATATTTTAATTTTAGTTAGTGATAAACTAAAAAATCTTTTAAAGTTAAATCAACAAATAATACTACTAAAATTAAGATATGATAAAATTAAATTATTTATTCTCTGTATAACACTTAACACCTATTCACTAAAGAAATAAACATGACTATATATTTATATATTCAATATGCCTGTCTTTATTTAATCGATACGTTATGAATAACATATACTTCTCAGAAAAGTCAGCTTAGCCTGTTGAAAGCAAATACAAGTTCAAAGGGAGATTACTCAAGTCATGCAACGCCGAGATGAATATCAAATTGAACTGTTTATACGTGTCTTGTATTACAGTCTGATGGTATTAACTTCATATAAAACCTTTTGAACTGTATGCTAGTAATAAATCTAATGAGTATACACTTTTATATTGGTTTTAGTTTGAAATAATAAACTTCTTACAAAATGCAATGTAAAAATACAAGAAGACTGTTTGTTTCATAATCCGTTTAACAGTTGTACATGTTATAACATTAATAAAATTCTAAGACTATAAATTTAGGGAGTTATATAACGCGTGACGATCGCGACTTGCAAGGAATACAGAGAGGCTGTCCCATATTTTTAGTATACAGCGTGCGTGAAGTAAAGGCCGACCCTTAAATCTCGGAGTTTCCTGTTACGATTCAACGGTTATTTGAAGAAACTTTCGCCTTATTTTTGTGAAGTATCTCGTATTTCATACGACCCATTACTTTTCCTGACTTTTATATGTCGGATTTGAATTGCCCATATTCTTGAATTAGAATGTCTTAAGTGTTGCCTTATATGGTATTAAATTGTATTGAAATGAATATTACATGACTAGCGGCCCGTCCCGTCTTTGTGAGGTAAAATTCAAACAAAGTTACACCTCTCATTCAAATTTTAACTTTCTAGTTAGCACTTTTGGCTGAGCGTTAATTGTTTGTCAGGGCCACGATTAAAAGTAAACTGAATCAAAGAAGGGTCATCTTCGTTAATATTTAACCGTGGTCCTACACAGCATTGAGGAAATAATACCAAAAATATATTATTTATTTTTTATGATTTTTGTTCTTACTGGTAATTAACATATATTTAAGTTACTCGGTCTTGTTTCGATGGTAATGACGCCTATATAAATAAATTATATGTCCATAAATTAACACTCCCTCCCAGTGTTTTGGAACGAATAGAACCTACGAATTTTTAATTTGACAGTGTAAATGTGCTTTTCCTACAACAAAAGCAGCTTTAAATTATGGAGTTTTTGGAAATCAAGTACATATCTATGTAGTGGTGAACTGGGGTGTACTATGCGTATGAGGACTATAATATTTTTGGAATGATAACGGGTATATTATACATCCGCTAGGAAAAAATTTCATCTACTGAACTTATATGGAATATGTATAGTATTGTTTTTGGAAAGATATATAACGCCAGGAAATAAATTGGATAAGGACAACATATAAGGATGATTAATTAACAACGAATAAATATGATATTGTTAATACAGAATAAATTTCCTGAAACAATCTATTAATAAATTAATTATATATAAACATGACGAAGAAAGTCCGATATCAGGATTTACGTCAATTGATTGCAACTTGTTTGGTAGATCAGTTGACTGAAATAATAAAGACATCATACAGACATAAGTATATATTGCTAGGCTAATTTATTTAAGTATTTTTGTTGGCTTTTGTCATATGTTGTTATGGGCATTACCGCAGACATTGAAATTATATTTATTCTGCAGAAAAGATCTCTTCAAACCATTTATAAACTTAGCTCGAGGACAGAATAGCGTAAAAAAATTAAAGAAATAGGTGTATTGAAGATTGCCTCTCAATATATGTTATTACGATAATCACTATTTATTCAGATTAATATACAAAAAAAAAATCCATAATAACTGATATGCAATCAGTTATTATGGAATATCTACTTAATACTAGACATAAAAATAACTGGTAACTCCTGCTTTCCGATTGCGTATGATACAGAAAACGTTTTTGGGCAATGGTAATCACATATATAGTAAAATACCGTGAAATATAATTAATTTACTATCATTAAAAACTTCATTAGGCACAATTAAACAATACATTTTGTTATTCATAAAATTTATACTTTTGGAAAAAAAAATAAGACAAAGAAGAAGACTGGACTGATCTAAAACAATAATTGTGAATAGTAACCACGTTGTTAATCTGATTTATTTAAAAAAGAACAACCACGCGAGTTTTGTGAATTGTGAAATTTAAAAGAATCGTTTAGGAACGCTTGTGTGCCAAAGAATATTACACAACCAATGACTTTTTAAATGATTGTACATCTTGAGAATGAAACTCCAGGTTATTTTAAATTAAAAAATGTGTTTATTATTCTGTTTTTGTTGTATATTGCTTATTATTGTAAAGGATGATATATAAAATATATAATATATATATATATATATATAAAACTTTCTTTCTTTCTTATATATAAGACTTTCTTTCGCCGGTTCTTCTCAGGTTATTTCCGAACCGGTGGTACACTTATGACAATCAATAAGTAAGTGTAACGCTTCTATATTGAATAAAGACTTTGACTGTTTCTTACCGTTTTTCTCGTTAGAAGCTAATTTCTGGAACGTTGATAGAGTTAAAATAATTACGATTCAAACACGCTTTATTGACAGCTGTGTAGTTATTGAAACAACACAGCTGTCATATTAGTCACAGTAGTCTTTATTTTATTTTATTTATTTAGTCTTATTTATATTAACAGTATAACAAGCGTGATGATCTTCAGCGGGGTGAATGTGCTCTTGGTTTGACCCTTTAAGCTATTCTGTTCAAAAAATATGTGATTACTACGTATTAGTTCTTTAATTATTACAAAAATTAAAGTCAATCAACTACAATTGGTTTTTTTTGTGGCTATGTGTATGAAATAGACGCATATTGCACCAATTATATATTGCTTTAAAAGAAGGCTTTTTAAGAATAACAATAACATTCTATTAGTGTCTATTCTTAATATTCCAAATTAAAGGAATAATTTTCAAGATCGCACAATGAATAGTTGCCGAAATATTAATAACCTCATGGAAGTTAACCGACGAAAACATCATGCTTACGATTCGTAAATGTGACGTTTATGAAAGAGAGCAGTGTCTCGTCGGGTGTCCCTTTGATAAGAACGTGTTAACATTTAGATAACAACAATAAAGGAAGGAATGGTGCTGGAGAGACACGCCTTTGTATTTTGTAGTAGATGGGTTTCTATGTATATTACTTTGTCTTGTTAGTTAGCTTGTTTTGCAATGCTTATCCACAGTTAGATAAAAATACGCTCGGAGAATATTAATCGTCATTTTTTTCGTTTATCGATTGTGGATCGATATTAAATTTCATAGTACATGAGCGACAGAGCATTGAACGGCTTTTTATTGTAATTTTTGTGAAAAATTGCGTCATTTGAGGACAGATGCCTTCGGCATGCCACACTCTGATGGAGTGTGCCGCTTGGAGGCCTCAGCGCCTTTCCCTGGCGACTTTAATCAGCGGAGACCTTTCGCTGCCGAGCGTGATAAATGCCATGCTTGGTAGCGAAAGGTGCTGGATGGAGATGGTCTCCTTCTGCGAAAATGTCATGTCGCAGAAGGAGGCCGCGGAGCGGGAGCGCGAGGAGAGTGCCTCCGCTGACCCGCTTCGTCGAAGAAGACCGGGGAGAAGACGCCAGCGCTATGCGCATCTTCTCCTCCCGCCGTGAGTGTCGCCGGGGCCAGAGGGTCTCTGTACCCCGAGTACCCCCTAGGATTTGGAGGCCCGCAGAAGCGGGCCAACCGTCGGGACGGCACGGTAGTATGCGCAAGCGATCCCGTGACGTCCCCCGACAAGATGGAGTGGGTACCGCTGGTTTTTAGTGGGTATTCCGGCGCCTTCAGCGCCGGCGAGTCCCACATACCCCCCCACCTTATGTGGGGGAAACACATAAATGTGTTTTTCCAGCGAGAAAAAAAAAAAAAAAAAAGGACAGATGCCTTTCTAGATAAACTTAAAAAGCAAAACCTTATCTAAATACAAATTTTGAGTCAAATTAGAGCATTATACAATATACTCGAAATAAATGCATATATAATATATGTCTATATACAAGAATTGCTCAATAAATATTATAATTTAAAGGCACGTGATAACTCCGATATTTGCCCGGATTTTAACAGTCTGTTAAATGTTATTCTCTAACTAAACAAATTGCATACAGCACAGCAACAATTGAGAATTAACAGCTTCACATATGCTGTTGTGTTTTTATTTACCGTTGAATAAAATAGATAATCATGCAAATAATAAAAGTTAAAACGATAAAGCAGTTAAAGATCTACTACCTTTAGGTAGATCCTCATACTAATCAATTATTCTATCGTTAAACATCAATACCTTAAAGTAAATACATGACACTAAATGTACCTGATAATCTCTAAGGTATCTTCGAAATTAGATTGCTTATTCGATATTTCAGAGGTACAGTTTTGTCCTTTTGTTTAAAGAGAACACGGGAGTGAATCGGTGGAGATAAAAATATCGACGCAATCACGTTCTCTGAATTTCTCTCGACGCACACTTACCTGGATGTTTTATTAAGCAATCAGGGATCTGTCGTTTCAAATTTAACCCTTATCCATTTCGAAATCATTCTGAAAGTCGAGGTATTAAATTTATTATCAATCATTTATTAGAATTTATTAGAAGATATTAATTGTTTCCTTGAGTAATAAATATTATACACTCTTACTCATTTATTTTACAATCATTTTAAATTTGATGCTAGAAGGTTAACCCTTGCCAACCAATGTCATTAATTTTTTCGGGGTTGTAAGTTCTATTCATGTGCGATACGGGTGAATTGGAATGTTTCGCTTTTGTATGTTTGTGGAATAAGGGAAATGTCTTTACAAGTTGGTCGGGTAGTCGGTATCTTATCTGTCGGTTGCGTGGTGGACGTGCGTAACAGTCGGACGCCACGCCTCCCGCAGCGTCTTCACCGACTGTGAAGATGCGCGCGCATTCCTACCCTGTGTTAGGGTCAGGCTACACTATTTTTTTCTCTTCTACGACTTTCGGGAATGATAGAAAAACTTTATTTACGTCAAAATTAAGGTAATTGTACTAAAATAAATAATTTATAAAAATTATATTTATTTTTACTCATAAGTCAATTAATGTTTTACTCGAACAATTATAGTAAAAATATATTTGTTACCTCAAAGAAATTTAACAATAAAAAGGTTATTGTAGTCCTGTCACAATTTGTGATTTAAGGACATTATTTTAGTTTAAAAAATCATTATTGGTTTAAAAGCAGGCAAAAATGTAAATAAATATACGAAATAAAAATGTATAAGTATACAATAAATAATAAAACCAAATGTACAGTATTCAATATCATATATAATATATTATGGATTCAATGATCAAAATATCGAGATTTCAAACAGTATAGGTAAAATAATTCAATATATACACCGCCTAATATTACGTGTCGTTCGCGCGATGCGTTGGGAAAAATCTCTAGCTAGAATCAGCAGCGCAGCGCCACGGTTCAGTCGCCGAAACTAAACGACGTCACGCGTGCGCCACCGCCATCTATCGGCCGGCCGCCGTCGTCGCACACCTGCCTTCGCGCGACACGACCACCGACATTCGCCATCGCGCTCGCACCAGTGGCACGTATAAATAACCTAAAACGTCTGATCGTGAAACAACCAATCGTCCAAAATATTATTCTCACGATTATATTCACAGTGACATTAACAGTAAATGACGGTGTAGACGTGATATAATACGAAGTTTTGGATTAAACACGCAGTGATTTTGCCTTGTGATTTTATCAATAGAAAGTTTGTAAGGACAAATGATAGTTTTGGTGGGCTGTCGACGGGCAGCCCCCAAATATTGTGCCAATATGTGGTGGTTTATATTTTTATGTGTGATCTACACTAAAACTATAACTGTGCTCGGTTCCAATATAACTGGAACAGTATCTGGAAGTAAGTACAATTCATAAATATCACGTTTAACAATTAGTTATTTCAATTTTTTCTCATTAACTAGTACGTAATACAAAAAAGACACATCGTTTTGCACTTTAATATAAACCTTCATTCAAAAAAAATATTATTATATACGTTATTTAGGAATATTTTTAATAATTTGATTAACAGAGTCGAAAATAACTGCAAATAAAATAATTTACAGAATGCTATCGAGCAATATATATTTACATACTTCTTTAACGGGTTTGTTACGTATGCACGTGGTTTTTTAGAATGTATATCATGTTTACATTATGTATATCTTATATATGTAGTAAATCATTGCATAGATATAGATAAGATACCCAATGTCACGCCACTTTTATATAGCTATTGTATTAGTCAGGCTTACACACCATAAAAAGTGACTAGGTATGGATATAGGTAACTAGACTGTAAAATCTTTCTGTAGTTCTTCGTAACTTTTTTTTAATTGTGGTTTTGTTTATATTATTAAAACTTCTTTAATTCACATTATTTGTGTAAAAGGAAACGTATGTAAATCAATGCATATTATTCAATGCTTAATATTTTAAAAATCGAATATCAATATAAAATCATAATAAAAAAAAATGCTATGAGTCCATCTCGGCTTCAAAGTAAAAAACGGCTTATTTAACTTCTAAGTTGAAACTCTAATAATAAATATAACTTTACGTACGTATCGTTAAAAATACGATTTTACTATACGTAGCTATTTCTTATTGGATTACCGCAATAATAAAGTTTAGGTACATAACTTCCTAACTCGCAATGTATTTTTTCATAATGTACCTTACCTTCGAAGACTATTTAAGCTTGTAGTTTTAATATTGTATTGGATTAAACAATACCACAGATAAGCGTATTCACTCAATACTTCCAAGAAAGTTTAATTCGTAGAAATTTAAACCTTATATTTAAAAATAATAATAATCAAGAATTGATACATAAATATTGATAAATACAAGTGTAAAATGTCCTACTGTTAGGAGTGTTTTATTGAACGTATAATAAGATTGACTAAAGTTTGATTGAGGTTTTGGGAGACAATAAAATTTACGATGGTTTTTTTTTTAAACATCGAATACCATTACGTATTAGCTTATGTAAATAAGCGCTGTCTGACATCACATTTCTAATGCAAGATCAATATTCTAGCTGTGAATTGATACTGGATCGAGTTACTAATGAAACATCGGTACGACTTCTAGATGCTAAGTGCTCTGTTAATTTTAATATCCGATACTGTTTCACTGCATTGTCTAGTCGAACCATTGTCTTATCTATTTCGGCATTTATTATTTTATGATGGATTACTACTATGGATTTAATAAAGTAATTGTTCAAGCGTTAAATATATGTACTAAATTATTTGTTTTGTTGATTTACTTTATTAATTAAATTAACAAATAATTTTGAATATAAATAAGTATTATTTTGAAAAACTAGCAGAATTATATAATATAGTAATTGAATATAATAATTTTATTCAAATATATTTCTTATCTCGAAGTGCAGCATATCGCTTTTTGGGGTTTATCGTAGAAACCAATAAAGACAATAATGAGACATATAAATATTATAAGATTGATAGGTAGTATCATACATTCTATAGATATCCGTGCCAAGCAGGAACCGAATCATCGACGTTCAATGCATATACTAAGACTGGCAGTCAAACGTCATATCATAAGTCCACCAACGCTCGACGCACTAAAAAAAAATTTCAAAAAAATAAGCAGATATTTTTTCATAAAGATACTTTATTCAATTAGGCTCTTGTGAATGCCTTTGAATTGTTAAATTGTTTATAACATAAACGAAAGCTATGTCTACCTCCGTTTCCGTAGTTACTCGTTTTCATCAATGCAATAATAATATGCAATTCAATTTAAATATTAAGAATGAATAACGAATGAAAATTCGAAGCTTTTATATCAGCCATTTTTAAAATTCAAGTGCGATATTGTTAATTAAATTAACATTCCAAAATATGAACGAATGATTCAATTGTATATAACAATATAATATTGTATCGACAACCTGTGATAATAAATATTGAATCTATAAGAAAAATTAACCATCCCCGTTAAACATCGGATATTAAACAGTATTTCCCTTGGATATGATATTACATTGGCCCAAACCGAAACATTGCAATTCCAAGTATTGGTGTTTAGTGGTAGAATATAAATTAGTGGTACCTAACGTAATGGGTCTGCATGAAGAACTAGTCTACCGTAACAGCCTGTGAATATCCCACTGCTGGGCTAAAGGCCTCCTTTCCTCTTTTTGAGGAAAAGGTTTGGAGCTAATTCTAGCTTATTATGGAATACACATGTGGCAGAATTTCAGTGAAATTAGACACATGCAGGTTTCCTCACGATGTTTTTCCTTCACCGTATAGCACGAGATGAATTATAATCACAAATTAAGCACATGAAAATTCAGTGGTGTTTGCCCGGTTTGAACCCACGATTATCGGTTAAGATTCACGCGTTCTTACCACGGGGCCATCTCGGCTCATAACTAGAAGAATCAAGAAAGATCAAGAACTAGTCTGAGTTAATTGATTGTAAGTGACATTCGTGTAAAAAATAATCGTCAAGTATATTAGTTTATTAAAAAGTGAAGTATCCTTGTCCTTGTATCATGGTCTGAGGTGAATTGTTATAAACACAAATTAAGCAAGTGAAACTTCAGTGGTGCTTGCCTGGGTTTGAACACACAATCATCGATTAAGATTCTGTGTTCTAATCACTAGGCCATCTCGGTTCTTAATTAGCTTATTGTTGTAAGATTATTTTATGAAAACGATAACCTTCCTACTATTTCATAGAAAATGAACGCAAGCGCCGGTAGTATCTGATGTCTAAACATCAACTACGCAGTAGTTTATTAATGCCGCTGATCTCAGTAATAGTAGCCTTAATATGTATCTAATCAAACAAGTCTGTTCATAGTCCTCATATAAACAAAGTCTCAATCGTTTCGTTAATTTACGTCTACATTGGTCAATTAAAATACGTGCAAATAATATCATACATATAACAATATTGCATAAAGTGTTAAATTCATACCAATTTATATGCACCTAGTAATTTTATATATAAACAAATTACATTGCATTGCCAAAAACCCAAAATAGAAATATAAACAACCGAAAGTAACGTAAGACATGATTCCTGAAACGGTACGAAGTTCAGTAGATTTGTGTGGCACGAAGCCAATTTAAAACGTGCTATTTCTGATTATCATATTGTAAATAATAACTAAATATCCTTTCGTTAACATGATGACGTTACGAAATTTTCTTCGAGTACAGAATGTTCAGTGACAAATTGGGTGGGCAAACGTTTCTACGCCGTTATGGCTGTCTCAATTTTGGCATTCCGCAGCTGACGCGACGACTATAAAATTTCCGTGGATGAAAAGAGTACAATCGCATTGTGTCGCTATAAAATGAGCTTTCTGTCCAAAGTGGGCGTCGTTATGTGAAAAATGGAGAAAGAATTGCGCTTGTCATACTTATTTTATTGAAGACACTGGTACTTTAGTCCCGAGTTAATTTAAGCGCTATTCGTCGCTTTAATATAAACGATATTTTTTAAAAAAAAAAGTTATATCTATTTATATGTTATAAGGATCTGTATTCGAATCCCGAATCGGGCAATTAAATATAGGTTTTTTGAAGAAAATCTTAATACAAGCTGAGGTCAGTACGAAGACGACAGTGTTCCGATTCAATGCCTCGGCGCGTAAAGCAGTTGGTCTTGTGCATAATTTTTCTCCGGTCGTGTTGGTTTTACTTCCCTATATACTATGAGAGTGATTTAAATCGAGAATGCACTTGTGTTTGTGCACATTATAGCATAACGGGCACTATAACGTCTTCTTTGCAGTCGGTCAGTCTTTAAGATTAAGTTCTGAGGTATACTATTATGATAATGATGATATCATATTTACATAACTTTATAAAACTTGAAGATAGGTTAAGTAGGGACTCATAACTAGCTAACATTAAACGAAAAATTTTAAAATTTACATGTTGAAATTTTGATAAATTCTCATGAACAGTCTCTACTCGTGTCGGATTACTGTTTCATTGGATTAAAAGAGTAGGGTATAGAGAGTAGTCTTTTTTCGAATTGATAGTACCTATTGGGTCACCTATCCTCGACAACGTTACCGGGCTGGGGGAGAGTTAAAATACTCAGTGGGATGTTGGGAACCCACTTAAGGGCTCAGAATACGCGCGTCCTAAGGGTGCTTCCTGCGAGGCCGAACTTCGGCTTAGGACACAACCGGGCGGCGATTTCGTCCAAAGGAGTGTGTACATGTGTTTTCGCCTACACTTGTGATATACGTTTCATGATCCGAGAATTTTGTTTCTATGTTATTAAATGTATTTTCTTCAATTTGGTATTTTTTGCTAAATATAATATGTATTAATAGATGAAACTTTTTTTTGCATAACAAAAAAAAATAACCAATATACATAAAATAAATACCAGAATATGCAGCGCGTTTCGGGGGTGGTTTTAGGATATATAATATTCTTAAATATAAGTAGCTGCGCTTCGCAGATTGATCCGCATTAAATTTTGACTATTGACTTGACACGCGTGAATTTCAATTGAAGACTGATGAGTATTTTTGTATTCCAATATATAATTGAGTTATTAATATCACTCTATTAATATTTACTGGTGGTAGGGCTTTGTGCAAGCTCGTCTGGGTAGATACCACCCACTCATCAGATATTCTACAGCAAAACAGCAGTACTTGGTATTGTTGTGTTTCGGTTTGAAGGGTGAGTGAGTCAGTGTTATTAAAGGCATAAGGGACATAACATCTTAGTTCCCAAGGTTGGTGGCGCATTGGCGATGTAAGCGAAGGGTAACATTTCTTTCAATGCCAACGTCTATAAGCGTTGGTGACTTACCGTCAGGTGGCTCATATGATCTTCCACTTACCTATACTATAAAAAAATCGATTTAAAATACATTTCGTACTTTTATTAAATGAGTACTTCCTCAAATATTAAGGGTGCGTGGCAATTCTTTAATATTTAACCTCGCCCAGTCGATCAACAAATCAAAATATATTTAATGTCATTACTTTTTTATCACATCAATATAGAAAAAAATGGGTCTCTTTAGTCATATAATACGTTTTCGAGAGGCATGCGTGTGGCATGCACAAATATATTATCTTTAAAGTGCCCGCCTGCGAAGCCGCTGTAGTATGTACTCGTATCTATAAATATTTCTTGCGGTAAATAAAACAATAACGAAAAATATAAAGAAGTGAGTATTGCGCATACGTTTCAAGGTAAATACAAATACCAGCGATGTAAATGAAAATAAAACAATTATGTTAAGTTTTTATATTGACGCATATTTTTCTTGGCCTTATAAAAAGTCGACGTAATATGTAAATAAATAAAAACTACATAAATAAATGGAAAAAATGGTTTGTCGTTTTTCGAGTTACATTAGATTTATGTTTATATATATATAATATACTTTAGATAAACTTAAATATAAATATACCTTTGTTAATTTTACAAAGATAGATATATAGGTAGGTCAATGTAGACAATAATTAAATTAATGTGTTAGTAACTTTAAAAAAGACATATAAACTTTAAAGACGGCTAATTTCCGCCTTGACTTACTTTTTTTTGAAACTACAGAAAGACATTTTTATGTAACTTATGACTATATTGTTTTTCAATTCTTATTTAACTGGAAGTTTCGGCAGACAAATTGGAATAAATGTATTTTCAAACGATGGTTTTTTTTTTTAATATACATTATTTTGATACCTACTTGTATTTGCAAATCCTCTTTATTTTATTTGTGTAAATCGATTTGAAAAATTATCTTTCTTAAATTAAAAGCCGAGATGGCCCAGTGGTAAGAACGCTTGAATCTTAACCGATGATCGTGGGTTCAAACCCGGGCAAGAACCACTGAATTTTCATGTGTTTAATTTGTTGTTATAATTCATTTCGTGCTTTGCGGTGAAGGAAAACATCGTGAGGAAACCTGCAGGTGTCTAATTTCACTGAAATTCTGCCACATGTGTATTCCACAAACCCGCACTGGAGCAGCGTGGTGGAATAAGCTCCAAACCTTCTCCTCAAAAAGGGAGAGGAGGCCTTAGCCCAGCAGTGGGACATTCACAGGCTGTTACGATTACGATTATTTAAACTAATAAATATTATAAATTGGTGCAAAATTAAACTTCGTTGTGTTAAAATCTCACGCGTTTACTGTTACTACTACTAACTACTGTTCTTTTAAGGGCTCTAGTTTTGAGGATAAAGTATGGAGCTTATTATACTATCCACTACACTGTGTTGGTGATTATGCATTTGGCAGAATTTCATCCAACATATTAATTAACCATGTGAATTATAAGTACACACAAATTAGATACATAAATACATATTGGTGCTTGCTTGTTTTCATTTCTTATTATTATTATACAAAGTTTGTCTCTAAATTGTTCGTTGGTAATTTTTTTAAACCCATTATTTTTTACTTAATTATACTTTTTCTCCCAATACTTGAAAACTTTTTTTTATCATAAAAGTTTTTGTTCGACTTTCAACATCGTTTTTTTACTGGCTTTAGTTCGATATTACTTTCAAGCAAAATGTTTATAATTATAAAGTTAACTCCAAACACCAGGTTCGGCCAATAAAGAGTCGAAGAATCTCAGTATCAGCTCGGAGTCTGAAAGTTGGAAGTGTGTACAGTCCCGTACCACGGAATGCCATCCCATAGGATTATGAGAGTAAGGGAATAGAGAGTACATCTGTGCTTGCGCACACACTTGTGTACGATAATATTTCCTGTGAAGTTGGCTATTATCTCTTGAGATTTGCCGCATTTACTAACTCTCAATATTTATAGTCCAGGTAATATTGAGGTATTTAAAAAATATCTGTTCAAAGCATAACGAAATGATGAATGGCCTTTGATAACACATTGTTTCTTTAAGAGATAAAAATTAAAATATTCTAAATAATAGTTTAATTGTTGTAGACTTTATTAATTCTTTTTTTATATTAAAATAAGAATTGAATTGATTGTTTTTCACTAATTACAGTCCTCCTGACCGATTTAGTCCGCGGCGTCCATTTTCAAGAGATTAGCCAACTGGGCAGGACATATTGTAGTGCACAAGTATATGCAGAAACACAGGTGCACTCTATTGCCTCTCATAATCCAATATGACGGCAAATCTGGCCGGAAAGACTTAAGGCACAGGACCAACGTCATTACGTACTTTATAAAGCAAAGAAGTGGAACACAGTTCCAACATTCAGACTGCTACTGAGAAATTTCTGATAGAAATACCCAATAGCTTTTTATCGGCCCGTTCTGGGGTTTGAACCCCTAGATCTGTGGCCTTATAAACTAATCACATGACCAGCAAGACATTCACAATTAATGTTATATTTAAAGTTAATAAAATAAACTTTTATTTTCATTCTATATTTAAACGAAGCTCGTGTTATTTCCGGATTGTATGAGTATTGCAATGTTAATAATAATAATATTCAATAAATTTGTGATGTTACACTACGATTGGTTTTTGAACTTTACATACAGCGATCAATACGTACCTACATTAAATATTGCGAGGGGATTGGTTCAGATTATAATACTGGAATAGTTAAAAGTCAGATTACATAATATGTTCAGAATTCTACATTTCGATAGATAGAGTAAATTAGAACGAGATATACCAGTGGTCAGAATCAGGTTGATCTTAACCAAAGAATTCGGTTTCCAATCCGGACAAGCACAACATTGTTTCATTTTCTTAATTTTATAAATTATTATATTAATTTCGCGCTTCAAGAAGGAAAACATCAGGAATTCATTGGCTGTGTTCGATTAAAACTGCC
This sequence comes from Nymphalis io, assembly GCF_905147045.1. Classification (NCBI taxonomy): domain Eukaryota; kingdom Metazoa; phylum Arthropoda; class Insecta; order Lepidoptera; family Nymphalidae; genus Nymphalis; species Nymphalis io. The sequence goes on from NC_065888.1 coordinate 3,750,559, forward strand.
ATACATACATTATACAAGACCCACTATAGGGAGATTAACAGGCTGTTTGCTCAATACAATAATAATTAATTCTTATCATAACAGTTTTTTTTAACACCACCGCCGCCGTAGATTTAGGCATTTTAAGAAATATTATCTTTGGTAACTTTGGAAAATAGGGAATGATAGGTACGAAAAATAATATATATAGTGAAACCGCGGCCCGCAGCTAATACATAACAATGATTTCTAATTAGCTTCTAATTATATTTACTAACCAATATATCTAATATAAAATCCTAATTATATATTTAATTAAGAATCTCGCTGTACATTGTCGTTCCGCGAACACTAATTTCTCTCTTTCTGTCATTATGAATTGATATTCAAAAGAAAAGAAATCATTTTTTACTTATAATTTATTGGTAAAGCCATTATAAAGTATATAACACTTTATACAAATGTCAAAATCTTATAAACATCTGAATTTGATGTATCCAATAATAACTCAAGTGCCTACTCCCTTATACCTTATAATGTTGCCAGCTGGTCGCATTTATAATGATGTTCAATTAACTCTTCTGGACATTCCAATCCGATATTCAACGTTGACCTCGATCTTGTATTGGACCATTGTCATTAAGCCTACAGCTTCTATTCTATGATGATATTCGTAGATAGGCAGCTGTTCGATAAGCGAGGGTTCGAATGGGCACTGCTTGAAGCGAAAATAAAATTTACACAACTTTCACCTCTCTACCAAGAACAATAAGTTCGTATTTGGTTTGGTTTTAGTTTCACATCAGGCGTTTGTTCATGTAACGGTCAATTGGTTTCCAACATCTATTAATTGTGAGCGCTTTGAATATTGTTTGTAAGTGTTGAAGTTTGAAACGCTGGTCGGTGCTTTCAAGAAGCGCAAAACACGAGCTTTGTTTTATCTTTATTCAAAGAAGTTTCTGTATTCAGATATCTGTACAAGCTTTTTTTGTAAATAAAATTATATTACCAACGGTTAGGTCATTCTGACATAAAAGGAAAATATATTTAATTGGATGATATCTAATATGTTTTAGAAAAAATATAATTATAAAATATGTTTTCAATTTATATTAAGTTTGAGTCTAGTATAATTAAACATTATGTAAAATTTCGTAACATAAAATTAATTGTAAATTATTATGTTTATAAGTAACGTTTGATTATTCTCATTTTTTATTCATTAATTTCGTAAAAAATCGCTTTGAAGTGTATTTCAGTAAAAAATATTAATGTAATTAATTTTTTTTTGGAATTCAAGTTTTTGGTATTTAAGAGTCGTTTCTATAACAAATTTTTTTTATTAGGTTTAAATGAAATGAAATGTTCTTATATAGAAAACATAAAATCTTTTTTCTGTTAATATTCTATGTATTTACGAAACGTACTTCTGATTGAGTCAAAACTTTGTATGTAGTTGCGGCCTAACTTATAAACGTTGTTCAGTAGTTAAACACTGTTAAACAATTTCACTCTTTCTGTCATCATTGATTTGACAATAGAAAGCAGAATACACATAATTGTCTAATTACTCACTCATCTAAGCAAAAACAAAAAACATTCAAAAATTAAAAATAAACAAAACAAAATTTACAAAATGTCTTGTAATAATCACCAACTCCTCATTTCACTTTTAAGTTTTTAATTAAACTTAAAAGGGGGCATTATTTAGCTTTAATTAAAGGAACGTTTTTGAAAGCGTAAAACGAAATTTTGGATAAAGGCAAGAGACAACAAGTATAGAGGATGAGCATTTGGGGAAAATACACGCTTTTAGAAACGGAATTGTAAAAACGAATGGAATTAAAAAATTCAGTTCAAATGCAGTAGTCGGATAACGTTCGCTTTTAAGGGGATAATGGTAATGGGTGGCAAATGTGAGTGCAACTAAGTATGGTCGCCAGCACTGCGGTTTAAGGTCCCTATTTATTTTATACTATCTACAGCATACCATGCGTTACAAAAGGCTTTGAATTCGTTTGTAAACTTTTATCTGACTTGCGGTAAAACATTATCCGTGTTCAAATATTTAGCAATTGTCAAAGCAATCAGTCTGTTGTGACCCTTATTACTATAGGGTAAAATCATAAGTACTCAGTATTTTTTCTTTAAATACTATCACAAAGTACATTTACTTTTAAATTTGTACTTATTCTTGAAGTTGTATAGAAGTTGATTTAAAGAATATATAATATGAAAGCCTCCATTAAAAATAGATACATGTGAAAACTTTCATAACGTTTCGTCTTACAATTTAAAAGTATCTCAAACAGATTTACCAATATCAAGTTATATGCTGATGATGATTTTTGCATGTGCGCATTTTGTACTTGCCGTATGCTCATGTTTAGCGTTATTGTGCCTGACGTCATGTCTCTGCTTACTGAACCTCTCAGAATCATTTGTGGTATTCGATACTTATGATATTTTATTTACGTTGTGTTTTATTACGAAGGCTTGGGAATTTATAGGTATTTTTGAACTGACAATATTCATGTTGATGTTTTTTGACCGATTTCTGTTACGGTGGATATTTCACGAAAGATTTCTGATACTACGCAGGACATATTATAATGCACAAGTATGCATAATCTCTGTTCCCTCACTTTCATAATCCGAAAAATCGGAAAGAATTTAAGATGCATGTCCAACGACTTTACGTGCTTTCCAAGCCCGTGCCCGTGGTGTTGCGCGTAAATGTGTACACACTTCCAACTTCCAGACTCCGGGCTGCTGCTGAGAATTTTCGACGGAACAACCCAATAATTTTTCATCGGTCTGACTTGGGGATTCAATCCAGGACCTCAAGATCTACGGCCTTGTAACCTATCCACTTGAATAACGAGGCAGTGATCGTCAATATAAATAAAAAAGTATAATGGAAAGGTACATAAATATGACCTTATGAGGTACATGATTGCGAACATTATATCAAAACCTAATTGGCCTTACAATGCCTTCAAGCATTAATAATTTGGTTTCTGTGATCGTATGATTAATGATTTAAGACGCAAACGATCCTGTAAGATTCTAATTAGCTTTCAGCGAATTATGTTTAAACACAACTACAGTAAATTTATTAATAATGCCTTCGGCTCTGTATTAATTACATAAGATGTACTAATTATTTGTAATTTAACACATTAATTTAAACATAATTAAGTAAATAAATTTTAATTAGACACTAAATCAGACATACTATAAATTTACATAGTAGTTCGTTATATACCTTCTGATATTATAAATACGCAATTTATGTATATGATATGGAGCTTTAAGCCTATTTGTAAACAAAGGTTAAAACGTAAATATAATATTCTTATATTCTTTCAATAATGTGATTATTCGCAACAATTGTTTGCAACAATTGCGTGATAATAGTTATCCAGTCCAAAAAAATTGTTATAATTTGCTGGCTAATATAATTTATAACAATGCATACTAAAAAATACTCTAGTCTTAGTACAACTGATGCAGTCTGGTTTATCTGTATTACACTTTTATCTTATACATACAACCTGTTTTAAACAACTATAACTTAATTATTATATGAATAGGTAGTTTATTATCATTATTTTACACGGTTATTATTCGCAAATCGTTAACGGTATAACTTATGCCTAGTCTATTTAAATCAGACGTGTTTTATGTAACATTAGTATAAAAACGCAACGATTCTTTATTTTTCAAATAAATTGGGTTATACAAGGGTTATACGTATAGAATTCGAGAGGTGAGTCAGGATTAGATTAAAGTGTCAAACTGTGTTCAACTAGTTTACGTTTTTAACAAAACACAGCGCAGCTGTTACCGGGTTTTCATTCATACCCTCAGGTATTGTGCTGTAGATTATGTAAAGTTTTTAAAAACACTCGTGCTACATACAAATAGAACTTTTTTTTTTATACAATAGGAAGGTGGACGAGCATATAGGCCACCTGATGGTAAGTTGTCACCAAACGCCCTTAGACATTGGCATTGTAAGAAATGTCAACCATCGCTTATAGCCAATGCGCCACCAACCTTGGGAACTAAGATTTTATGTCCCTTGTGCCTGTAATTACACTGGCTCACTCACCCTTCAAACCGGAACACAACAATATCAAGTATTGCTGTTTTGCGGTAGAATATCTGATGAGTGGGTGGTGCCTACCCAGACGAGCTTGCACAAAGCCCTACCACCAGTAGAAAGTAGAACTGTAAGTTTTGAAAATGTTTTTAATACTCCCAAAACTATTTTGGAAAGTAAAGTTTTGATTTAAAAGACTCATATTTTTTATAGTACAGGTAGGCTGACGAGCATATGAGCTAATATAATATAAGATGTTATATCCCTTGTGCCAATAATTAGAGTAACAGTAACAGCCTGTTTATGTCCCACTGCTGGACTGAGGCCTCCACTCCCTTTTAAGGACAAGGGTTGGAGCTTATTCCACCACGCTGCTGCAATGCGGTTTGGTAGAATACACATGTGGCAGAATTTCAATGAAATTAGACATATGCAGATTTCCTCACGATGTTTTCCTTCACCGTCAAACACGTTCACGTTCACGTCACGCGATCTAACCACTAGGCCATCTCGGCTTTTTGCCTTTCTGCTTCGCCTGTAATTACACTGGCTCAATCAACCTTTACAACAATACCAAGTACTGCTGTTTTGCGGTAGAATATCTGATGAGTGAGTGATACCCACCAGACGAGTACCTAACCAGACGATTTTGATATATGTAGGAAAGTTTGGATTAAAAAGCCAAAAGCTTAAACAGATCAGTGTTTTTTTTTAAACGATATTGTGATTTGTATGGCTGTGGATACTTTTGTCTGTTATATGAATATAAATGATGATACAGAATCCAATCTAAAGTTATGAATTTTTTAGTTAATATTAGTAAGGAATTAAAATAACTTTACGCACATAGTATGGTTGCTTATTTGACTATGTTTGTCTTGAATCAGCTTACGTTGTCGTTATGTTGAACGAATTTAGGAAATGATATTTGAATTATGTGATTAAATCCCGTGACACTTAAGGCTCATTTACGGTTATTACTTTAAATGTTTATTTTGGAATCTTTAAAGTATATAGATTATATAAGTGTGGGTTGCCTATTTGGTTTATACATTGTAGGCTAAGGACCAAAATTCGTTCTTCAAACCGATACAAAAAGTACTTATTACCTTTTCACAATTTAGTTGAAAGATGAAACCATAGAACTGTATGAGAATATGTAAACAAAGTCGATGTATTCTATTTTCACTTCGAGTGATTCACTCTAGTTTTACATTAAAATGATACAGTGTAAATACAGCTTTATATAACGTTCATCATTCACCAAAAGGAATAGATTAACACATTCGTGCTGGATAATTACAATATTGACATATTCTACCGCTAAACAATATATATACTTAGTATTGTTGTGTGACATTGTAATATTATTTCTCACAGTACTAATGTCCAGAGGGGGTGGTGACCATTAATCAGGTGACCCGCTTAAAAGTCAGTAGTATAAAAAATGTTTCGTGATTTTTCGTATTTTAATCCTCGACGTTTAAATGCAACTAGTATTAATTTTCTTATATCTTGACTTCATTAAAAGTAGTGGATCATGGAGTACACTTAATCTAAGGCTGATTTGATTTTGAAAAAAAAAAAACGTTTGATTATGTAAAAAAAACCTATATTTAAATAGGCAATAAGGAAACAATTCTTCCTCTGTTTTTCAACCGATATTCTTTTTTTTCGTTTGTTAGCTATTGCCGAGCTAAAGTTACCAATAAAAAGAATTGGTATAAAATGTTCGGAAAATGCAAACTATGACATGTTTTCCTTAAATTTTCAATGGCCAAATTCAGTCTACCGGGCGAACACTACTTGAAATATTTTTCTTTGTCGTTTACGATATTTTCATACATAATTACAGTAACAGCCTGTTAATGTCCCACTGCTGGGCTAAGGCCTCCTCTCCCTTTTGAGGAGAAGGTTTTGGAGCTTATTCTACCACGCTGCTCCAATGCAGGTTGGTAGAATACACATGTGGCCGGATTTCAATGAAATTAGACACATGCAGGTTTCCTCACGATGTTTTCCTTCACCGTCAAGCACGAGATGAATTATAAACACAAATTAAGCACATGAAAATTCAGTGGTGCTTGCCCGGGTTTGAACCCACGATCATCGGTTAAGATTCACGCGTTCGAACCACTGGGCCATCTCGGCTTTTACATACATAATTAACCGAAGAAAAATAGAGAAAGTCACTATTCACCCAAATCTACTGGGATAGTTTTAGAAGTGAATGTAAAAGTATTTCCGTCAATTTAAAAAGGTAAATTGCTAGAGGTACTGATTGGACGTTGCGTTTGTACTATTTCAATTACCTTTGTGAAGGGAGTTTTTTCATAGGGACGCATATATTCCTGTATTTGTGAAGCAATAGTAAAGGAAAACAATATTAAATTCTGCTTTTGTTTTGTATGTCAAAATTTTCGTACTATTTTTTAGTTTTTTATGAAACTAAAATTAAATGAAAGGTGCTGGTGCTTACAATATATATATATATAAACCATATATATATATATGGTTTTTGTACATGTAAATAGCATTATTAGACACACATATAACTCTTAAACTCTGGCTGTTAGTGAGTATTTTCGACAGAAAATCCCAATAACTGTTTATCGTCCTCGGGACATTATGATACTAATATTATTTAATAGTAATGAATAAAAGCAAAAAAATCGGGTTAAAAGTTCCTATAGCGTTGTTTACACATTCGATAAAATACGTAGAGCAAGAGCTTATTTTTATTTGTAAAACAATAATAATAATGCCGGATGGTGCCTTTTTAAGCAATATTTTCCACAATTGACAAATTTATTTATAGCGTTAAGGAGACGAAGGATTTGATTAATTTTTAGCTTTTGCTTGCATATCCATTTGTTTTTTATTTTTAATATCGTCATTCCATCGAACGTTTTACATTTATTTTGAGTAGACCGTAATAGTAAGTATAAACAGTCACTTCTCTGAATAATGTATCCAGTGTAAATTGATGATGTCCTCCTGACCGATTTCGGCCACAGCACCCAATCTTAAAACATACTAGCCAATTACGCAGAAGATATTATACACAAATGCACTTTACATACCCTCTCATAAAACGGTGCTTTTCGAGGCGCAGAAGAGTACACAATTCCAACTTCCAGACTCCGGGCTGCTACTGAGAGTTTTTCGGCTCAAAAAACCACTAACTTTTATTGGCTCGACCCGGGGCTCGATCAGAACTTCGGGATCTGCGGTCTTATATGTAACCACTAGACCAAAGTGGCAGTCGAGGCAACAAGGCTGTGTAAATTAGACGTATAATATTTGAATTTTTTGTAGTATTATAAAATAATATCTTGAATATTTTCGATCAATTATTTATATTTTATATATTTGTAATTTTATTGCAGAGATTATGATTCTGAGTTGCCAATTGTTACCGAAGAAAAATGATTTCATCTATTAGCAAGAGAAAAAGTTTTAACGAGAAAAGTTAACTAATATTTCATAGCAAAATTGAGACTATACAATTATTCTTTTGTTAAATGTCTAAACGAAAATAAATATTGGGTTCTTCAACGACTTACTTCTCAGAACTCTAGTGTGGCTTACTTATGCGGATAAACTTTCGAGCACAACCTCAGCCGTTACCGAAACTTTAGGTAAATCGGTCTGTATTTTTATTTTCGTGCTGGAAAACGCAATTACGCTTTTCCCCATATGAACACTAATGCGGGACATCCCGGAGCGTAGTGCGCTTGAGCGTCCAAGGAGCCGAAATACCCAGTAAAAATCAGCGGTCACGGTATCGCTTGCGCATGCAACCGTGACGCCCCATCCAACACCTCTCGCTGCCGAGTAAGGCGTTAATCATGCTTGTCAGAGATCTCCGTCGGTTATAGTCACTAGGACTACCGTAATGCCTCTGGTTTCGCGCAGCACACTTTGTCAAGGTGTGATGCGCCGAAATCGATCTGTAATAAGCAAATTTATATTGGGCAATAAGTTTGGACTAGTAATTTTATATCAGTTATTTAGTGATATTACTACAGACATATCCTTTTATTTTTTTACAAATAACCTAAAAATTAATTTTAAAAAACTTGCCCCTGTTCCCTGTTCTTCTCGGTAGAACTTACATTGCAAACTAATAGTAATTTCATGTTGAACTTTCCATGTCGTTCGACTTGCTGTTGTTTGTAACAATTCAAAAGTATATTAAAGTTTGTTTAGTTTGAATAGAATATATCCTATTATACAAATGAATTAAAATCAAAACGAAATAAAGTAGAATCAAAGCAAGCTGAAAACACAGTACCGAAAATGAGCAACTAACGAGAATAGTTAAACGGACCTGTAATTTGCATACAAATTGGCTTTTAGGGATAAACGCTCCATTTGTATTCAACCACAGGACCCCCGTTCAGTGGCTGAAGAGCATTTATCCAGTTTCCGATTTGAATCGGCCGCAGTATCATCTGCTTATCCACATTGCTTCGGAGAAGTTACGTGCCTCTTTGATGCGGATTTACAAATTAAATGTACTACGTGGAACTCCCTAATACCTTCATAATTTCAAATTCAGGATATTTTGCTATAAGACTCTAAATAATGCAAAAGGCACAGCTGGTTTATGTTCAATATATACCGTCTTATGTATAAAAGTAATCGCCGTAAACGATAATGTTTGGAACTTATTCCACCGCACTGAATAACGTAGATTGGTGGATACGTACATATATTATGTAAATACATAATAACATTCGAGACATGAAACTTTTCTCAATATTTTATCCTCCACCATTAGCACGATATAAATTTAAAACAGTAAGTGTATTAAAACTATATTGTGGTTGCTTTTTTGAAACTGGGATCTGTAATATAAACCTGTTAGTTTTTGACCGCGGCTTCACCCGCGTTTGAGCGGGAGGGAGATGTAAGGCACTCTATGTCCTTTTCTCTATCAAAGACAACGTGTATGCAAAATTTTAATGATCGCTTGAGTAGTTCAGACGTTAAAACGTAAGAAACAAACAAATTCAGTTTGCCATTTATAATATGATTATTGCTTAGACTTACCCCATGACCCATAATATGTTAGTCTGCTTTACTAAAAAAAATACATAAAAAACCTATAATTATGTAATGCCTTTGTTGCTTGAAATAATATTGAACCAGTTATTTTTTTTAATAAACAATGTGTTTTACATAACGATTATAGTCTATTTTTACAAAACGTATAAAGATGACAACAGTAAGACCGATTTAAAATTATATGCAAGGCTTCGTGTTGAAATTTTAACCAAACTGTATTGATATTATTGAGGCAAAGCCTACTAGGGACGTTGTTTACTGTAATTACTCTGGTTCACGCACCCTTCCAAGCATTGCTATTTAGCGGTAGAATATCTGATGAGGGAATTGTACTCATCCAGATAAGCCTTCACAAAACTCTACGACCATTAATGCTATAAATGAATCCTGTATAAAACTATTTAAAATATATTGGTCTGTGCGCGGCTTCGGTTGCTTTTGAGGGATAAGTGCGTACAGAGTTGGTACGGATTTTACGCGTACAATATTTGTAAAATCCAAGATTTACAAGATCCAGGTTTTAGAACCTTATATGTATATAAAAGTATTGTAAAATTATAACTAATGTTTTAATTAATTAATTATTTAATATACAATAATAAGTGGAACGAAGGAAATTTTGTGTTTTTTTATGTTTACTATGCATGAGCACTACTACTGCAATTTTTACACTATGCTGTTCTATTTCTATTAAATCTGCTTTCTATAATTATTATAAAACATTTCTGCATTTTAAAATTTTAAAAATACAGTATAATTTATGAAAAATCAAATGTTTAAAAGTATATTCTGATAATTTGTGTTTCAAGTACATTCAAGCGTTATTTAATTAAATTCGAAGTTGATAATATTAAAACGGCAATTTTCAAGGTTTAAGTTTTTAATTAAATGTCTAGAATGAGAGGAATTAATGAAAAAAGGTGGTTAAAATTACTGTAATTATAAAAAAAAATATACCCCGAACAGGAAGAGATTTATTTAATTAATTCAATACAAACTTTTTCAACTAACTGAATAAGGAATACCTTATAGTAGCGAGTTGAAGTTATAAAATGGATTTCAATTGACACAAGCAAATTCCAAATAGTATCGTGCTAAAGTAAATTGTATAAAGTTATTTTGGTAGTTTGAGAGAAGCCTTTAGTATTTCGTATTTAATATAATGTGATAATAAATTTGTTTTTGTGAGGAGTTAACTCAATAATAGTCGTGTAAATATTGATGAAACCTTATTTCTGATAATATTCTTCAATTAACCTGTTAATAGAAACAATTTTTTTTCGGATTATTGTATTAAATAAAAAAAAATTTGCTTATAATAATGTCCTCCAAACCGATTTCGGCCACGGCGGCCAATCTCAAGAGAGATTAGCCAACTACGCAGGAGATATTATAGTGCACAAATGTGTGCGCAAACACAGGATCACTCTCTATTCCCTAACTCTCATAATCCGATGGGACGGTAATCTGACACGACCGGAAAGAGTTGAGGCGCAGGGCCAACAGCTTTATATGCTTTCCGAGGCACGGGAGTGTACACACTTCCAATTTCTAGACTCCAGGCTGCTACTGAGAATTTTCTGACAGTAAAACCCAATAATTTTCTATTGGCCCAACCAGGGATTTGAACCCAGGACTTTCGAGTCTGCGACCTTACATCTAGACCAACGAGGCAGTCAGTTTTCAGTCAGTCAATTATGAAGTAAAATTGCTTATTATTTATTTGCTTTTGTATCGGTAAATCCAGTTCAAAGTTACGATACGACGAACGATAAAATCTTTTGGAGTTTACTACATTTTCTTTCCGCGACAAATCATATCTATCGCTTGTCACCTGCACTTTAAATATATATTTGTTTGTTAAATCAGCTGCTTGCGGCGCTGTTGAGACGCGACGATTAGGCAAAAAAAAAAAACGGACAGCGCTTTATATTAATTAACATATTATAGTTAAAATAAATATATGCCATATTTTTCAGAAAATATGTACAACTTGAAAAAAATAAACAAATACAATACTACAATAGTACCGGTCGTTGTAGATAAAAAAGATGAGATCGCACGCCGAAATATATATTTTTATTTACATCAAACTAACAGATTGTTTAATATAAATAAAACTCAAAATATCAAATCAAAATCTTTATCGCTTTTAAACCACTTCCCACAAATATTTCACAGTAATGGGTCCTTCGCAGAAAATGTTAAATAAATGCCTATAATTTTTTTTTTTTATAGAATAGAAAGGTGGACGAGTATATGGGCCACCTGATGGTAAGTGGTCACCAAACGCCCTTAGACATTGGCATTGTAAGAAATGTCAACCATCGCTTACATATCCAATGCGCCACCAACCTTGGGAACTAAGGTTTTATGTCCCTTGTGCCTGTAATTACACTGGCTCACTCACCCTTCAAACCTGAACACAACAATATCAAGTATTGCTGTTTTGCGGTAGAATATCTGATGAGTGGGTGGTACCTACCCAGACGAGCTTGCACAAAGCCCTACCAACCTACCAAAGTAATAATTCCAATAGCATGAATTTAACACTCCGTTTCATACCCAAAAAAAAATGCTTAGGTCAGGTTTGTTTGTAATAAGTCTGGCGATGAAAATCGGATTTCGCTAGGAATTTTTTTAGGCGTTCTCGAAAAGTTATCATAACTACAAAGCTAGCTTTTGTAAGCTTTAATTTTCGGGACTATTTTACTACCTCCGGACTTGTTATTATAAAATTGAAGTGGCGTTTTTGTTCTGTTATAATATGATGAGTTTTCCGAAATTTATTTTGCATATTTTTGTGAAAAACAACTTCGTACTTGTAACATTTCAATTTATTTATTTATTAATGAAAATCTTGTACCAACAAGTACACTATATCCAAAAGTTTGTTGATGACCATGAACCTTCCGACATCAGTTATTTGATATTTATTTCACATGATATCATTATGGAGCTCAACGAAGACTATGCAGGATAAACCCGCAAGTACAAGCACGCAATACCTCTAGCCCATTTTTATAAAGACACTGGGTTTATGTCGGATGGGACTCATCGTAAATACTATGATACCATAGAAAAACAGAGTGCACTTTTGTTTGTGGACACTCCTGTGCATTATAATATATAATACATTATCATAAAGAGCTCGAAAGGTGACTTTGAAAATATCAAGAGGGCTAATACCGTATGTATGTATTGTTATAATCTTTTGGTTTCTCAAAAACGTCTAATGATTTCGATAATCCTTAAGTTAGCTTGGTAAGTGAGTTTTTGGAATAAGGAAAATATGCACCTAATTATGCTCTTGATTTAATTCAAATGTTAAATCCAAAAAAGTTAAGTCAAAGACCTCTTTTTGTTTTTAAGTAATGTATATTACGTTTTAGTATAATCAATTAAATTTTATCTTAACATTAGATATGAAGAAAACAATTGAATAAAGGCTTGTTACTTAAATAAATTAATTTAAACGAATGCTTATGAATGAACAATGATAATGTTACAGTCATTAAAGCATTCTGTAAGATTGATTTTTTTTCCGATCAGGCTGAGTAAGCATAATCTTATACGTTGGCCATTCACTTAACATCCAGCTATGTCCCCAATAGCTAAACGATTTGCTCTCAATGTGTGACACGAGGGTCCTCTACAGAGATTGGATGTCAGCGCGGTCGCGTCCATCACTAGCTGTCATGCGCTTAACTAGAGCACCCTCAACCATAATTTAATGAATTTATATTAGTCTCCCTCTTGCCGTCGCATTTTCGTGTTCAATAAGTCGAATACATATGCAATAAATGAGATAATTTCAATTGAAAAAATCAATATTTAAAAATCTTTTAACAGAAATCGTCCACGAAAATTAATCGGCCATTATATACTATATAGATGTTTTTATTGTCATTGAACTGTATGTTTAAAGTGTGTATAAATGTTTACTTTTTAATTATATGTATATATACTTGCAAGGAAACCATTATACAAAGACGTACTTATATAATTTAGATATTTATTATATTATAAAATAATGTCTGCTACGATAATTATTATAAAGTCTATAACTATCTCACTGCTATGAAGATAAAAATTCAGTCGTGCTTGCCCATGTTTGCCCATGTTTGAACCTGCGTTCTTAAACTACTACTAACTACTACTACTACAACTAACAACTAGTATTATTAAAGACGAACATTTAAATAATTTCTATTTTTTTTTTTTTTTTCTGGGACATTTTTCACACACGGCCATCTGATCCCAAATTAAGCTTGTACAAAGCTCGTGCTATGGAAACCAGACAACTGATATACTACATATACTACTTTTCTTTTGTAAATACATACTTATATAGATAATTACACCCAGACTCAGGACAAACAGACATGTTCATGCACACAAATGTCTGTCCTGGGTGGGAATCGAACCCACAACCTTCGGCGTGAAAGGCAAGTGTTCTACCAACCACGCCAACCGGCTCGTCTATTATTAGTATACTATACTAATTTATATAAAGACATTTTGCCATGAATTTGTTATATATAATTTAAAATCAGAACAATTGTAGTCAAACATCACATAACATTACTCCATATATAAATGTATTTATTTTTAATTTTACAAGCCCAATGGCCTCTTGTCCAACCTTATAAAAGGATATAAATTTTGGATCATATACGTTCACATTCTTCTTGATTACATATAAGATGTATAAGGAATTGTCGTACAATTTCTTATTCTCTATTGTATTTTTGTGTTTTTGGAACTATTGTTAACTTTAGTAAGACGATATTTCTTTGACGACGAACCATATTTGATATTGATAAGCTTTTGGTTTAACTGAAAACAAGTATCAGTATTTATTTATTAAGGTACATTAACGTTACATATATTAAACATTTATAGATACATATAAAGTTTAAAAAGAGTCAGTATGAGTATTGTAATTTTTTTTCAATAATTCGATTTCGATTATTTTAGTGTAGCGTACATATTCTGAGCCCCAAGGCTATGGATGTCTTAGTTTGGATTGTTTCGATTTTAAATACTAATTTTTTTTAACTTTTATTTTTATTGTTCACTAAAGCTGTTGAAAATCTATACACAAAGCGACTTTATTAAGGAATGTTGTCGACATAATATTCAGTTGAATTATAATAAGACATAAAACGATAACCGATTGATTGATTTAATTTTTTTACATTATCCTAATTGACTTAATTTTTTTATGTTTTAAAGTATTGAAAAAAAAAACAATGTTCATGAATACTTGCCTAATTATAATCATACGAACATAAAACCGATAATTCGATATTTAAAAATGTGTCTACATGAATTAAATGTTTTAGTGGCTTATGTATAGTACTGGCGTCGTTTTGATTCAATTTATCTGTTTTTATAAGAGATTCAGGTCGTGAGATTAAAATAAATAAAGTAACAGGAAATACCAATTCATACATATTAAAAAAATATATTGAAAAAATATAAAATTAACAAACGACAAAAACTTTTATTAACAAAACATAAATTATAATTAAGCATTATTATGTACCCTATTTTTAATTACAATAAGCCGTAATACGTTCCTTTTTATTAATTCTAATACTTCAACTAGCATGAATGATAAAAAGAGCGGCAAAATATTGCCTGTCAAATGTCTGTGCTGATAACATCGTTAGACTCGCAGCGGCATCGATGTTATCTAAGATATATGGTTATTATATTTATAACAGGCATTAAATAAGTATCCACTGATACTGGTGGGCGAGAAACACATTCATGAAACTTTTTTTTTACTTACAAGTTATATCTGTTTATGTGTGTGTGTGTAATATTGCAGTTTGATCCAGTTCAAACTGCCACCACCAAATGATTGAGCGAACATTTTGCACAATTATTTGATAATGTTACTATCTAGTGGGAATTATGATGGATTGAACAGAAAAAAATAATATCCTTGGACATTTTTCACACACGGCCATCTGATCCCAAATTAAGCTTATACAAAGCTTGTGCTATGGAAACCAGACAACTGATATACTACATATACTACTTTTCTTTTGTAAAATACATACTTATATAGATGCCGAGATGGCCCTGTGGTAAGAACGCGTGAATTTTAACCGATGATCGTGGGTTCAAACCCGGGCAAGCACCACTGAATTTTCATGTGCTTAATTTGTGATTATGATTCATCTCGTGCTTTACGGTGAAGGAAAACATCGTGAGGAAACCTGCATGTGTCTAATTTCACTGAAATTCTGCCATATGTGAATTCTACCAACCCGCATTGGAGCAGCGTGGTGGAATAAGCTCCAAACCTTCTCCTCAAAAAGAGGAGAGGAGGCCTTTAGCCCAGCAGTGGGATATTCACAGGCTGTTACGGATAGATAATTACACCCAGATGCAGGACAAACAGACATGTTCATGCACACAAATGTCTGTCCTGGGTGGGAATCGAACCCCACAACCTTCGGTGTGAAAGGCAAGTATCTACCAACTACGCCAACCAGCTCGTCAAATCGTTTATTAGATATTTTTGGTGGTAAAAAAATCAGTGGTAATAATCTAGTACAAATATTTGTACTAGAATTTTTTTTTAAATGTATATACAATCTATTAAATTTTATCTAATAATATATTTACATACGGCACGAGTTTGCTTGATAATAATTTATATTTATGTTAAAGGAATTGACGTGACGTGATTTATTTGATTCTTCAACATAATATATTTCATAAATTTGATCAAGTACGCTTGAAAGGCTGGACAGATACTTGTGGGTTAGCAAGTGTCTTAGGCCTAAAACATTGTTTGTATTTTATTCAATAAAATGACAGTAACATGTAGATTTTATATTTAATTTTTTGTTTGGAAAGTTAGTAAATAGTTATTGTAGTAATAGGAATTCATATTTAAGATAAAAAATATCAATAAAATAAAATAATTACGTACAATAATCTTAGTACAATAATCGTATTTTTAATTAATCAATCTTGCTTTACATTTAATAACTAAAATATATTTAAAAAAAATCCAAGACAATTAGCTTGCTCTTGTTTATGTACCCACATTCAACTTAAATTTATAATCCTGCTTCAATGATAAAAACACACACACATATATATATATATATATATATTTATATCAGAGTATAATAAATGAAATGACTTAATCCTCTTATATTATAACAGTAAAACACAATTCTGTGGAAACGCTGATAAAATATACAAGGAGTTTCGCATTCATCGCAGTCGTATTACGAGGAAAAACAAAATATGACGTCTCTCTTAACCGCTATCGATTCGTAATATTATAGTGGTTTATATTTATAGTGGAAACAGTATGTCATTTACAAAAACAAGGTTAGAGTAGACAGCTACTTCTACCTACCGTATCTTATCACGTTCAGTCCTTTATATTCAAGACAGCGACCTGATGTACACTGGAGCCCACTGTACAAAATTAAATTGTTCTCGGAGTCGTTCCTCGCTCACAGTTTCAACGTACGGATCCATTTCTGTTCGAATGCTTTTATCTCGAGCTTACTCGATGTAAGCAACAATTATATGGAACGCTATTACAGCCTTCCGTTGTCTACATTTACTGTCTAAACTTAGTTTTATTTCGCTAAAGCGTCTCTTTTTTCTTATCTGCTTATATGTACTAATGTTAGTTTAATAATATTATAAGACTTAAAAGTGGTATGTATTAAAGCTAGATTCGAAGGTTGCGAAGTGAGGATGGCTGTGTGAACTTGGCTCCCGACTTTTGAAAATCGAATTCTTTCTTTTTGATTCTTATAGATATTCGTATGTAGTTGATTGTAGTAAAAAATTTTTCGTTTGTAGTAGCTCTAAAAAAAATTAGAGGACAACGAAAAAAACTCATACCCTGGTATTGTCGACACTCAAAAAGAAAAAAATCGATTTTCAAAAGTCGGGTGCCAAGTTCACATAGCCAATGAGGATTCCATCTGTATCTATACCAATATTACAAAGAAGAAAGACTTGTTTGTTTGTAACCGATAACTCTTGAACCGATTCTTATATTATTCATTATAAGAACTTTATCATAAATAACGTAGGCTATATTTTATTTCGGTAATAATAAGACTAAATTTTAACTCATCCACTAAAATCTAAAGGCGAAATCCTTTAGGTTTTATATATTGTATATTTACTAATAAAAACGAAGTGCCGGGTGTATCTGAATGTAAGTCTGATGTGTCAATATTAATATTGGCTATATCTTTTCAGACGTTTGCTCGCTGAAGCAGTTCCAGTGCGCGAACAAGAAATGTATACCGATAACTTGGGTGTGTGAAGGGGAAAACGACTGTGGTGACAACTCAGATGAAGATATAGAGGAATGTAAAGGTATGTGGACAGAACAAACATCATCAACGATCCGTATTCGAATGCTATACACTATCTGTCAGTAGATATGATAATATTATATTTTGACTCAACAAAAAAGCTTATTAGTAAACAGTTTCTAATATTAAATTATACATTTCTTAATGGAACGTCCGGCAATTCAACATTTTTCTACTTAGAATTCTGAGGCTAAATGTCTATCGTATTGTCACCAACAATTTATCACTGACAATGTTAAAAATGGTTATCTATTTATATTGTTAATTAAAAAACTTTTTGCTCCCACAATCGGTGGCTAGAAGAATACCGCAGCGCGACGTGCAGCCTCGTTAGAATTTAAACTCCTGCAGTGGTTTATATAAATTGTTTTAAACGATTTGGATTACGTTCATTTTTTTTATTCGAAATAAAAAAAGTATATTCGTATTACGCTTTGTTAACATTAAGATGGCTTCAGGTTGATTTGAAATTTAAATATGGAATTTCAAGCCCAATATCGTTTTTTACATTTCGATTCAATTTTTTTGCTTTTATTGAATATGTTAGTGATTCCAAAAGAGTGAAGGCTTGGAATATTAACGACGACTACAAAATATTTTTCACCGTCGAATTGTATCATTTAGTTCCTTTTTTATATACAAAAATTATAATAGTTCGAATAAATATTTTAACGCTTATATATTCTAATTTTATATTTAATTTTAAAATAAAACTGTTATTGTAATCACAACGTAAATTCCTCTACCAATATCGTAATAAATAGTAATTTAGCTATTACTATAAATTTTTTTACAAAAAAATATATATTTGAAAGTAACGCTCTTTCATATCATTCGGCCATAATAAGCACTTAGGGTCAGCTCAAGTTCATGCCCTTCCGCATTTCATTGAGAGCCCTCTAGCGAAATGTTGAGCGAGCCTTGATTTTCATGGACGACTTTAATTTTAATTCGTGCTCAACCTACTTCGTTCCGAATGTTGGACTTTTAAAAAAAAATCAATTGGTTTAATTTAATTTGGAAGCTACGATTCTATGACCGGTGATTATTGTTTTTTTTACAAAACGGAAAGTAATTGAAGTAACAATTTTATCTGGTATTTTAAATTAACTTTTTTCAGTACAAAATTAGTGGATATATTTTTTGTATCTTTAAATTTCAATTCTGATAAAACAAAACACAGTTAAAAAAATAGAAAAGATACGCCAAACACACGAACAAAACCTCGTGGTGATTTGCTTATTTAAAGAACATTTTAAAAAAATCAGAATTTTATTTTTAAATATATATATTTATTGATTACTCGCGTGTTAGAGGTGGGCAAGTGTTTGGTCTAAAAAAGGAGTCTATAGCGTTGCTTGGGGTTCAAGCTGGTTTCATACCAAATTTTTATCAAAATCAGTTCAGCTGCTTAGCCGTAAAAGCGTAATAGATAGACAAATCGAGTTACTTACGCGTTTATAAAAAATTAATCATATTTATTGTGAAATTATTATTATTAAATAATAAACACTGCTCTTTTGCGTCTAAATGATGGAATAGCAATACAAAAGTTGTCTCAGAGAAATGAAATTAATAAATTGTTAAATATAAGCCTTAGAATATTCGTGAAACATCTCGGTCGCTCACAAAGGCACATTGGCGGCCTATTAATATTTATTGAAGGGAAATAACCTTGTCGATGTGGCATTTCTAATTTGAAGTAATTGGCGTTTCATCGAGATATCAAAGGGAGCTCGTTTCGGGAGTCGTTCTATATTTTTCATTCAAGGAAACCTATTTAGTTAGGATAAAATCGCATGTAGGTAAAATTAAATTACGTAGGTGGTTGTACTACTGATATAATATTACGGCCATGGCAGCCAATCTCAAAGACAATATATTACATCATTATATATATTTTTAAATGTTATTTAAATAAGAAAATCTCCAAGGTGTTGTTCGTGCCGGTTAAGTTCGTTTGGTACGCCAAAGCGTATATTTTTTTTACTGTGTTTTTATTTATGTACCTGCATATTTTTATATTCAGTCAATATTAGAATTGAATTGAATTTTAGGATTAAAAAATATATTACGTTTTTTAAATCAATAATTAGTGAATATATTTTATTAATCCTATATCGTCGATAAAAAAGTTTACAATATATACAAAAACTGCTGCACTCTATTTCCTCACTCGAGTCGGATGAAAAGGTACTAATGACTCTTACAGCCTTTCGTCGGGTACGGTAACAAAAATGAATACAAATACTTTTTTAATCCATCCCTGAATTCGAGTCGAGACCGTCAGCAGTCAAAATAGTCACCAAACCGACGAAGCAGCCAAAAACAACCAAAGTTCAAAGTGGGGACTTCGAAACTAGGTTATATTCTTTAAGGAGTCTTAATTGGATCAAATAGATGCCAGTGGCTTTTAGTTACTCATTAGAAAAAATGAAAAAGAAACATACATAATAAAAATTAAATTATACAGAAATGGCGCTAAGAAAATAAAATCCAATTTTAACCTGACTGCAACGTATTTGAATGTTTGAAAACGGATTATTCCTAAAAAGGTCCACTTCTAGAGTAGGTACAAGTTGCATGCGTTATTTTCAACTTCTTAAAAAAACGTTTGAAAACTGTTTGTTAGTGAAGGTTATGACTCGTAACATAATACATCATCATAATACAATAATATACTAGAATAATAAAGAAATAGATTTAATCGAAGCGTGGATTAATTATGATAATATTCATAATATTATCAAAAATATAATGATAGCCCAAGGGTTTATTGGCCCAATTGGCCAATAAAGTTTTTTAAATACCTATACTCCATGATATGATAATTTAGTAGTAGGCTTTATATAAACGAGTATTGAGTAGCTATTTATCATTGATTTGGCTTCCTTCATTGACTAGAGATGATTCATTGCGACTCGATGGCGCCAGCCTCGTCTTATTGCGCATGCGTTGTTTTAATGAATTTGTTTTCATTTTAATTGCAATCGTTATTAAAATATCAATGTATTTAATTCATTGTTTACAATTCAATGTGAAATCAGTGGCAAAAAATAACTTGCACAATTGACTAAAACGTAACCGTAATATCGGTCGTGTATTATTTTAAATTATGTTGGTTTAGTACATTATTATTGCTTAAATTGAAGATTGGTATGATCATTATTTTTTTAATATAAAATAATTAGTAAAATAATCTAAAATTAAAACAGGAAAGTAATATGTGTTTTTGATATCACTATTCAGAAGTCATTAAGAAATAAACATATAAATTAGCTGCATACATAATTTTACTGGTGGTAGGGCTTTGTGCAAGCCCGTCTGGGTAGGTACCACCCACTCATCAGATATTCTACCGCAAAACAGCAATACTTTGATATTGTTGTGTTCCGGTTTGAAGGGTGAGTGAGCCAATGTAATTACAGGCACAAGGGACATAAAATCTTAGTTCCCAAGGTTGGTGGCGCATTGGCTATAAGCGATGGTTGACATTTCTTACAATGCCAATGTCTAAGGGCGTTTGGTGACCACTTACCATCAGGTGGCCCATATGCTCGTCCACCTTCCTATTCTATTAAAAAAAAAAAAAAACCGCCAAACAACAATACTCAGTATTGTTTTGTTCCAATATGAAGGGTTTGTGAGCCAGTGTAACAGGCACAAGGGACATAAAATCTTAGTTCCAAAAGATTAGTGGCGCATTGGCCTTGTAAGTAATATTAAATACTTCTTACAGATCCAATGTCTATGGGTGGTGATTTATTACCATCAATCGGCTCAATTACTCGTCCGCCTACCTATATTATTAAAAAAGCTCTAATTTTCAAGATTATCCGAAAGTGTTAATTATACACAAAATAGACGAGTACATTTTGAATGAATTTAGTATAGCATACTAATGTGAATGATATCATCACAATGTTAGACAGTCTTATAGATTTATTCCCTAAACAATTTATTTCTAAGTTAATATTATTAAAGTGAATGGATTGGATTGTTCATCTCATCCACCTTGTAATTCCCTAAAGTAATCTACGGACTTGTCTAACAATTGACAAACGAAGCGAGAGTAAGCTTAATAACTTACAGACGTCCCTCAGAATAATTTAAATAAGAAGTGATTATTTCGCTTGAATATTAATTAAACTGGCATAGTTGTATTAACCCTTAATGATTCCTAGATTTTTCAAATAAAACACCCCATCTTGATGTAAACATGTTTTTTATTGAACTTTAAATATCTCACTGCTGGACAAAGTCCTTTCCTCTTGTAGTAGGAATGGAGCTTCTACCATGATGCTAAAATAAAAGTAAATGATGAATTTATTAATAAATATGATAATGTTTACAAGTAAATATATAGTTTGTTCGAATTCGTCGCTAGATTCATAAACCATTTAAAGAAAACTCATAACACGTTTTAAATTTTAGAGTTAACGCTGGAAGATTTATGTCTTATTTAATTGTCTGTTTCTCCGTCCGTTAAGAACAAGTCTGTTATTTTTTCTTTATTAAAATTACGTAGCTATATATGTTATCTAGATATGGTGTACTGATCAATCATACAGTAGTTCTAATGAAAAGCCATACCAGATAACAAGTAATTTACCTTTTGTTTACTTATGTCCTGTCCTAAATAAAGGTTAGGATAAAAGTATACACGATAGGTCTGACATTTTATTTTTAATTACGGTGTTAACGTTTTAACACGCTCATTTTAAAAGAGAATTTGATTAGACTGTTTGTTATCACACCGCAATTTTGTTTTTTTTTGTAATTAAACAAAACAAGCAAATTCTAAGTTAATATAACGTTAGTAACAAAACGTAATGCTGGGTAGCGGAACAAAACTGAACAAAAAAATCTTATTGCAAAAGAAAAATATTTTACAAAAAAAAGAATATAATTAATACTGAGGCTTAAAATAATTTATTCATATCGTCCTTTCAAAATTGTTCAATTGCGGATGATATAAATTTCGGATATTTCGGATCTAAGGCGACTACTCTTTAAGCGTAAAGTGTAATGATGCTTTTCCGGCTCGGATGAAGATTCCGTCCGTCTTGATTACGTAATGCTCGTCGAACCGATTAATATCTCCAAGTTGAGCTTTGAAACTGACAGAAAGGGTCTCATATTCAGAAATGGCGAATGTTATATACAAAGGACTGAAATCGAAATCAAAATATATTTTATTAAAATAACTCTTATAAGCTGCTGATTCGAAATTGGGTTTCTACTAAGAATCGACATGAGACTTAGTTATTCCGTTTCATCAATCATCATTTATATATCCTGCATCAATATCAGTAACTGAAAAACTCGGAATCTATCATCTATATAATCTTGTACAGAACAATATGTCTTATTACGTAACGGTTTTTTAAAAACGCTTTACTTTTATTCATTGGCAAATGTAAATCTATTATAAATTATTACGAGTACAACGGACTTCAAACTATAAAATTCAATTTGATAGGTAATAATTTCGAAGTTGATTGGAACTGTTCGATTTTCGAATCCATAATATATTGGATATCATGGATATCTTACGTGTGATTGCGTGTAGTGTAAGTTTGATTTCAAACTAATTTTATCTGACGCTTTAAAAGTAATTATTAGGTGATAAAACTTTTATATAATTTTGTGTAGCGTATTTTAAAACTAAATTATGTATTTAGTATAAATTATGTAATTATGTGTTTAATATATGAAAAATAGAGGAATAACTAACTACCGAACTAAGAACATTAAATAGTATGAAAATAAAGTGGGCAGTAAATCCGCACTCAAACCAGTTTATATAAGAATAAAATCTGTGTTTTTTTTCTAAATTTAATATAAAAATAAATGAATAAAGTGCTTCAATATTTTATTAAGAGATAAAATTTTCTTGTTCAGCAACATAATATTTGTAGAGGACTCAGGATTTTGCCAATATTTCTAACGATCACAAAACGTTTGTATTGGTCTGTAGTTTTGTTGTTTAAAATATTGATGTTTTCAAAATTTATTTTTCATATGAATTAGCAAAGCCCACTTTTAATGTTTAGCTTTATATTTACAATAATACAAAAATTCCCTTACTCAAATATCCATTCCCAATATCCTTTTTTTTATTACCTTCTAACCAAATCCATTAATATTTCAAATCATACTCTATTTGTATTGAAACATTTTTATACGAATATTATATATAAATAATTCCATTCGACAATATCAATTTGATGTACAAATTGAAAACGAGCGAATCCTTAACTTGAAACACCGTCTGAATTCGCTTAGTCATTGCTTACTAGCTGTGACTTAACTACACAAAGATACCTAATGTGATTAGCTGTATTGAAATCCTGCGTAGAATAATATTACGCCTCGGCAAGTCTACGGAAAGTTAAATATAATACGACTCAGTACATACAAACACTGACTTAAAAATTATGCTTTTATTTTTAAAGATATTATTATTATTATTTTCAAATATACAAATATATGTCTAAATTTAATACATAAAAAGTACTGATCTAGTTTGTTGTATATAACATATTTATAACTGAATTTTTGTAAGCATTTTGGTAGTAGGTAAATCGTATATATACAGCAACAATAGTGTTTGAAAAAAAATCAATCATTTTGTCAGTTTCGAATGGAGTCATTTTTTTGTTTTATCAATTGCAGTCGCATTAAGTTCGCAGAAAAACAAGACAGGAGGAAGTGTCTATGTGATATATTTATATCTATTCAAGATTGGCCTTGCCTTGCCTTCATTTAAGTCGAGAAAAATGTCACAAACACAAAACACAATCTGCTAGTTTGGTATCATTTTGAGTCTCGAAATCGACTTAAATAGATTTAATTCGTTTAAACCTTCCTTAAAGATCCTAAATTATTCGTTTCCTTCTAAATAATTAAAGTTAATGGATATATTATAATGTTTCATTAAATACTTGCCTTACTTCCGTACTAAACTCGAGTCACGTGCACAAAGCATCGTGAGCATCGTGCTGGAAAATCTTGAGTACTTCTAGGTAAGTTGATGAGTAATGGAAGAACATAACATAAGATAGCCATAGTTCTGACGAGCCCCCTGATTTTCGTTCAGGTTTTGTGGTTCGTACAATCGCTTACTGGGATATCTGGAATTACCCTCTTGGGTTTTATCTACTTGAGATAAATTGGTTCTGATATTGAAGACATAAAATTTATTGGCGGTCCTAGCTGTACTAGATTTATATACATCTTGAATTGATGGCTACTTATATAGATTTAACAACCATACCCATTCATTGGCCTTCATGTATTTTACCTGAATAATATTGAAATATAATAAATATACTTATATTTTTTATAATTTAAAGGATGTATTCTTAACTGCATTAATTTATTTATATTTCAGGCGAATATATAGATTTATATATCACATGCGTTTACTAAAAGCTCTGGTATATTATTTACCACAAACAGTTCTAAATAAATATATTTTTATTTATAATACCAAATTATTCCACTTAATTATTTATATCCACTTTAGTTTCACTTACAAAGTAGCAATTGATATCTATGAATTGGTAGCTATGAATCTGTAATAAATACTTTAGATTATTTAGATCTCGATCAATGACGTCAAGTCAATTTAAGGTCATAGTTGTTTGTTGCTCCTTATTTCTCCTGCCATTAGAATTTATATTCTTTGATCTAAATCTGAGCCATAAATCAAAGCATGTTTTATTGACACTATTTGTCGGTCCTATATTTTATCCCAATAAGTCAATCATTTGTTGATTAAATTTGAAAGTTCAAATGTAATTGAAACTGTCATGTGAATATAAAGAGCCTAAGCAGTACGGGTTGTGAACTTTGTAAATATAAATAAATTGGGTACTGCTTCAGGCTTACTGTAAATTTTATGCGCCATTTACTGTTAGCGGTAACGTTATATCGTATAAAGTGACATCTTTACTGGGAATATTCTCGTTGAAAAATTTTAGCTCTAGACGCCCTTGATATAGGACCGATTTCATTTTGTACTATTATATTCAAATGAACATCTTTGTTGACTTTTTCCTATCGGTGATGAATTGGAAAATTTAAATGGGAAGTTTACTACCGCGATGGACTTCAAAAGATAAAAAAAGTAGTCATTCCTTTAAAGGTAAAGCTGAATCTACTCGGATTATCTTTTGATAAACTTAAATCCAAGGCAGAAGAAGAGATTTCCCAAACTACATTTACTCTCAGTTCAAAAGAGTTGATACGTTTAATAGTTTTTGGATTGCTAGTAGGTATAAATATTACCTTGCTCTAATCCCTTTTATTTCGAATCGGTAGGACATGCATAACAGTGCTTGTCAATCAACTGCTGAACAACTGGGCTCTTGTGACATCCGCAAGTTCAGCTAAGGTAGCTTTATTTTGAAATATTAAATGTTATTGTATTGCTCATTAAAATTTTAAATAGCAAGATGTATTGCATGATTTCGTGAGATAATATAATAATTCTTTCTAGAAACAATCTGATCGGAAGCTTTAAGTATGAACCTAGAAAATACTTACAGTTTCAATAAAAAAAATACTATCATGACATTAATACGATAATGTGTTTATCGCTATCAATATTCCCTTGTTCTGCAATAAGATCAGTTGTTATACAAATTGACAAAACATTTGAATTTCATTGATATTACCAAGATAGGATAAACATTGATTGGCCCAATATAGGTCAGCTAGACGCTAAAATATTTAATGCAAGCCTACAAACCGAAGAAATGCTACCGGCAATACACAGTAAACAGAAATAGCCTAAAAGCTGGAAAGAAGTAACATCAAAAAGGTTGAATTTTGTAACGGATTTAAAGAAAGTAATCACTAGCCCACATTTTTGACAAGTCCATTTGAAGTAACGTCTCAAGCTTATGGAATACTGTTCTGCATATAAATTAATATTTCTACAACGTCTTGTAATATCCGTATGAGTTTTGAAATAGATATTGGTTGAAAACAAAAGTTTACTTACCAGAATAACTTTCTTCAATGATAGCAATAAACACGATTTCACGGAACCCCATAAAACGCAGAACCAATTTTGTAATATTCAAGACGAAGGTTGGTAGTAATTGCTGCCATAAAATGTGCTGTCCTCCGATCCTTTGAACTAGAAGCCCCGATATTAAATTTTATTGCTTTCCAAGTTTTTGGCCTTAAATTTTCATCGATTCTACTTCTTATTCTTCTCATTTATTCTCAAATTCAATTTTGCCGAGTGCTTGTGACTATTAAAAAGATTAACGTTGTTGTTTTGGATATCTCCCTATTGTATTGGGATCGTAGTCTCAAAACATTTGTATTTAACTGTCTCCAACTGCGATTTCATGATAAAGCAATCGTTTAATGTTCTTGCTAGAAACTTGAGCGTATAGAATATTATTCAATTACATATTCAAAATAATGTAAACATATCTCAAGAATACATTCTTATTTAATTGATATCGTTTAGTCGTGGCTTTGAAATGTCCTTTTACAAAATGAACACACTAAAGTGGCCCCAAGCATCCCCAAGCTAGTTTCAAAGCAAGTCTGGAGGGCGTAAAGCACTTCGTTGAGCTATTTGAAATTTCTGTTTCTACTTGCAAATTCTCTTCAAAATATTATCTCGAGAGCACGTTGCGTTTTCTATAACTGCGTTTTATGGAATGAAAAAAAAATACAGATAGGGCAAATTGTCTAGAGTCTTTTGTTTAGAATATGATGTTTGTGCTTATCTCGGGTAAGCATTTAAGTTCGAAATGTTAACAAAGCTTTTCAAATGCATTAAAAAAACACTGGAAAGATTTTCTTTGACGATTAACTATAATATATTATGACTGCTCATACGTCTCAAGGCATCGACACTACAAATTACGATCAACAACATTACGTTCCAGTAATTTGCTCATTTTAATTATTACTTTAACATAATGTTTGGTCGCAGTGGACATTTTGACGAATAGCAAAACACACTAGCACCATCGGTTTTGGCGGGAATATTTAATGACGAGTCCAAAATCCTACATTTTTTATAAACATCATTACATTACTACATTTTTTTTTGCTTTCGAATAACCCATAGTTAATCTATTATTGTCACATTATGTCCGATTAATGAAATACGCAACGAAAGCGGTCAGTTACGTTGTCTTATAACAACCTTGTTTGTTAGTATCATATTCGTGTGAAAACAATAGCGTGTCGGCCATAAATGTACCAAATGATTAGACATATAAAATCTTGTGACAGGTGGGTCGTCGTTAAAAGAAGATATATTGCACGTATAACAAGATAGCTGTTCTGAACAATATATATTGTATAGGTTATTTCCAGGAAGCACGACATATATATTAACAACACGGTATTATAATACGATAAGTTATTACAAAAGTTAAAATCTATGTTATAGGGAATAGGAACAAATATATTTCCAAACAGTATCAATGCTATTTTTTCCATCCTTGATTAAACTTTTCAAAATAAGAATTAAGATACGTAATATGCGATTATATATTAGCCTAACAAAGAATAAATTTAAACGACATTTCAGATGAAGAAGAGTATATGCTCTCACACGAGAGTTTTATGCGTAAATGGATATTCAAGCGGCGTTGTGTACCAGCCTATCGGTCATTATATCTTTATTATACTCGTTGCTTTATTATTGTCACTGAACCCTAAAACCGAAAGATACATGTGTAGACAGTTATGATAACGCGAAGTATACGACTAAGCCAGCGGCATTGTCACGCAAGTCACGTTGCAGGAGGGTTGCCGCGCTGTAAAATTGTACGCAGCTGGCTGAATTCACGATGGCGACCCAATTTCTACAGAAAAAAAAAGTAATAATTTCACTACGACTATTCACAAACGTATGTGATACGTAACAGAAGGTGCCTCGGGATATTGTTGTTGTAAATTTAACAACGGGACAAATAACAAAAAAAGCAATAGCGATCTGCACGGCTTTCGTAAGTTATACGTTATGGCGTTATCTTTTTAATCCTTCATACTTTATGTAGATCAGAATCTAATTGACATAAATAAGGATAAATTATTTAAATTAAGGTCCGACTGTGTGGATCTCACCTACTCACCAGTTATTTTACGTCCAGACAGAATGCTTAAATACTTTATGTAAGTCTCGAGCTTGTGATAAGTGGTGCAAGAATGGTGTCAGAATTTGGTTATATTTCATATAGCCCAGTGTCTGTAGCTAAAGGTGACTTTACCATTCGGTAGTAAGCGCCTCCCTTCCTTATATAAATTAAATAAAAGCCAACTTATATAAGTATGTATAAAACTGGCGATAAAAAAAGCCAATAATGTACTTTCAAATGTCATAATGTCTGCTCAATTTACATGAAATTTCCGTCGTGGAGAATTATTCGTCTCTGAAATGCTAAGTAGCGTTAGTTGGAAATATTCATAAGTATATTCATTCATTCATTCCTTGTGATATTGACTGGTTCAATTGGCTTATTAATGATCGACGGTAATTTCTTGATATTAATCTAAAATATATATCCTGGAATTTTAAATGTAGTTTCAACAAAAGAAAAATCGATACATCAGTATTGATACATAGCTTTCATTCATAATTTTTTTTTAGGTCTTGGCAATAAATTTGTAAATCGTGAGTAAGTGGTAAGTTGTTTAAAAAATATAATAAGTCGAGCCAACATCGACAAGTTATGTAGAACGCGTATAACTTAACCGAAGATTACATGTTCAAATCCCACAAGCATCACGGAGTTTTCATATGCTTAATTTATGTTTATAAATCATCTCGTGCTCGGCGGTGAAGAAAGATATCGTGAGGTAATCTACATATGAAATTCTGCGCCAATGCAGTTTATACATGTGTATACATGTGTATAAACTGCATTGGAGCGTAGTGGAATAAGTTCCTCCACCTTAGGAGAAACTATGGAGCCTTGTCCAGCTGTGGACTATATGTCTTACTGATACTAATTTAATATATAACATTATGAGAACGTAAAAAAAAACTTAGCTAGATGACCGAGATTGTGTATACCCATAATAAAAATGACGCAATTTCGAGAATGAGTTCATAAAAATTTAGTTATGAGGACCCTTTCGCTTAATACTTAATTTGCATTCGTTACGAACTACGCCGCACATCTTGGTTAATGTAATTCGGGATCGAGGGTGGGTTTGAGTTGTAATAATATTATGCAGTATAATCCCTGTGTCGCTACACCCGCGCCACGGCTCTCGGAATTTTGCAGAATTTTCAGCATCATTAACCCGGGCCTACCGTTAAGTAGATAACGAAACAGACCTACGACAAATTTGTGTCGTTTATTGACAAAGTGAGAACAACATGAACAATTCTGCTTAGAGTGAAATCAATATATGCTTACTATTTAATTAAATTCCGAATAAATATTTTGTATAAAACAATAAAATAGACATTTGTATAATTTGAGTGTTTGTTTACAAAATTCTTAAAAAACGCCACTATGATTCTTCTGCAAATTGTAATATTAGTTATTGATTTGTCTGTAAAATATACCATTTTATCTATCAATTTTCTCGTTAAAAAATTTTGTGTCTGTTATAGTTCATCCATCCGCCAAAGTTGATTGATTAATTATTTTTTTTAAGTAGAAACATAGACGTCATTCCATAAAAGGGCGTTTATTTGTTGAAACAGTGTTTTATATGCTTAAAGATGATTTTCAAATATGATATTGGAAAAACTGTGGGAAAGTTTTCTTAGAATAAAATCGAAGCTATGACCAAGCCAAAGATTAAGTTATTTTCGACGCACGTCTCGAAGTCCCGGTTGATTTAAAAAAAATCTCTCGTCCCTGAACAAATTTCTGCAAACAACCCTGCGATTGGTCCAGAATGTCGACCGCGTAAATTAAGTTATATACCTGCGAGGAACTTTTAAATTTCATTTTAGTCTTCCGTGACATACATTAGAAATACAAATTGATGGAATATTTTAATCAGAGAAAATAAAGTTAACTTTATTGTAATAATAAAATTGAATCAAAATAAAAAATATTAAGCTCTTACAAAAACTATTAACATCTATACATGTAATAGTAAATATATTAACGAATAAAAAGTATTTTATTTTTCTTGAAGTTCATTTTATGTGTATTTGGCTAAAGAATTAGAGATTAAGATGTTATATTTTGAGACTTAATTTTCCTTATTATTTGATAAGTAATTTTTATTTGAATGTGCATACATTATCGTGGTTATTTTTACTATCGTATGATTAAGCGTGCTTTTTAACGAGCATACTTTTTTCAAACGACAAAACTTCTCAAGCATAGGCATTCTCTCGTAATATGCATATGAGTAGCATCTGCTCGAAACTAGCGTGCTTCTGTGCTACTACAGAACATATTGTATGTTCCATAACTTTTTATAAAATTTATTTAAGTCACCAAAGGTAAATTACAGTCTGATGTATATGGCGATGAGTTGGTGCTTATGCGCTACGTTTTTCATAATCCAATTTTAAAAAACGATCGCATAGTAATAAACTTAGTCGAGTGTTATATGCTGAGTAGCGGTTTTACTCATATTCATTTTTTATTATATAGGCGTAAAGTCTTAAAACAAACACTTGATATTTTTATTGGAATATCGTTTATAAGATTTATGAATAACTTCATAGTTATGAAATTGGAATGAGGCATCAAAATATTAACTATCGCGGGATCATCACATTCATAATATCCATAACGTGTACCATTATACCAAAATAAGTAATAAACTGGAGTGTGAAAAGAGCAATACGAATATATTATCGCTATACTCTACAGGTAATTTATCATGATCTCGTTTCGGTAATATTAAGGATTTTTTATGGTAGTTCGAATTATAAATTTCAAAAGACTATCATTATTTATGAAATGGCTTATATAATGTTTATTTATATTCTTTTTTTTCTGCGTTTTTGGTAAGAGTTCAAAGTACTTTCAATATAAATATATCTAAACTTTTCAATGCAAAGCTTACTAGATTTATTTAAATCTTTCTTGTAAAGTCAATTATTGTAATCATTTTTAATAGAATCAAAATTTGTTTAAAGTATGGGGAAATTATTTATCTCAAATTAAGATCTCTCGCAAAACTTTCATAAGATGTTAGTTCATAGTAGTAGATGACAATATTAAAGAAGTAAAAAATAAATGATTTTAGAAACTATTTTAAATTTAAAAGGATTCTAAATTAAATGATCCCATTTTTAATATACACATTGGGATTAATAAGATTTCTAATAAAATAAAAATGTAAAATTCTGCAATCGGCCATTTTATTTGAAACACCAATCAGAGCGAATGACGTCACGCCTCTGTATCTATAACCGTTTCTCTTGAACAGTTGTTGTGTTTACGCGTTTCAAAATTATTTTGCATCATTTAATTAGTTGTCAATTATTCAAATTTTTATTCAAATTTGAAAATTTGATAATCAGAATGTCAAAATAATGAAAGGATGTACGTTATTAAATACTGTTCTTACTATTCTTGTTCAGTAGTTAATTTAAATAATTAAATTAACTACTGCATTTTTTGCATTAATAAAAAAACAACTATAATGTTTGAAAGTTGAAAACAGACAATGCTTTGGCTTTTGCAAACAAACTGACAAAAAATGACAAGTTCATCTCTGCAATATTTCAGTTCAGTATATGACAAATAGATGCTTTTAATTTCAAGTGTGTGTTTTCAACGTTTCACCCTTAACGGAAATGACATATGTGTTTACATTTCAAATTGGTGTGAGTGCCTACGTACATGTATTTTAACCCTTATCACAATTAAATATTCCAACATTAAATTCATGATGATGATGATGATAAAATTCAATAGCATTTTTTATTTTTAAAGTATAGGGTATAAAAATACAAATATCAAAATTCTAGGCCACGGCCTCTCACTCCAATTGAGGGGAAACTTAAAAATTATTCCATCAAGTTGCTTGTGGTTTAACTAAGTAGCTTTTCATTTTACACATGCCTCGTCTTTCGTTTCGATGATTTCCCTTTTTTTCCTCCGTGCAATGTATACATTAAAAAAAATGATGCACATTAGAAATACTTATTATAATATAAATTGAATTTAGTATAAGTACTAGATTGCATTGACAATAAAAATCGTGCAAAATTTAAACTCACTCGCAAGGTTGGCTGGAAGTGGTTTAAAATTCAGTTACAAGATTTGAATGTGTGGTTTTGACAGATGTGTTAAACGATGTTAAATAATGTCATGCGTACGATATTCTTGTGCTTTAGTAGTAATTGTATTTCAGTTTGACGATTGAACGTTTTACGTTATCTCGTTTGTTAATATATTATTATTTAATACATGGATTATATAAATTATGATAGTTTATTAAGAACATTGTCTAACACAAACAAAAGCCGAGATGGCCTAGTGGTAAGAACGCGTGAATCTTAACCGATGATCGTGGGTTCAAACCCGGGCAAGTACCACTGAATTTTCATGTACTTAATTTGTGTTTATAATTCATCTCGTGCTTAACGGTGAAGGAAAACATCGTGAGGAAACCTGCATGTGTCTAATTTCATTGCAATTCTGCCACATGTGTATTCTACCAACCCGCATTGGAGCAGCGTGGTGGAATAAGCTTCAAACCTTCTCCTCAAAAAGGGAGAGGAGGCCTTAGCCCAGCAGTGGGACATTAACAGGCTGTTACTGTACTGTAGTATTGTCTAACACCCTAAATCAATATTATTATAAATATATCCTATATTTTTTACGTTATCATCGGTAATTGCTTAACATATCTTACGTCTTCGTAAACCGCCTTCGGTTTCCATGATTATAGAGGATTATTATTATTAATAATAATAATAGATATATGTAATACGATTAATGTAACATGATTATGATTGTAGAATACAACAATATAACGTTACATACGTTACGATTCTTATACATTATAAACAATACTGAAAATAAATTGGCTCAATGTTTTACATAGTGCAAAAAGAATGTTTACTTTGTAACAGCGGTTATTTTGTCACATTCGTGTTGCGCAAACGTGACGAAGCGAACACAATAACGCGGGGCTTCAGTAATGGCCGACGCTTCTGATTTATACTTATTTCTTTTATGGGACCCCTAATGGCTTTCGTTATAGACTGTTTCTTTTTGGGTGGAGTCACAAGTCAACGACGCGACCAGCTTCTCTTTACAATAAGAGCCACGACGCTTTTAGATTAAATTAAGCGAAACCTTAATAACGCGGGTTTACGAGGTCGCGTGCGGTTTTATTCCGGAGATGAATGTAATTGTCGCGCGGGAACGGAGGGTCTGAATATCATAGTGCACGGTCTTACCCTGTAGATTATCACGTTTTACGTCAGATATTATGGTATAGGATTTTGGACTTTATTCAAAGTTTCGACGTGTTAGTTTGGCCTGAATAAATTAATACAAAGTTTTAGCTCATCGTGTTGTTTTGTGTACATGGATCCTAGAACGGTGGTTATGTTTACAGACGATCTGGCTGATAGCTCGCGAACACGCTTTGAAATTAATCATTCGCGAAGTCAACTAGAGCGAGTTAACAACGAGAAAATGTTAAGTGAGTTCTGTGTAAATAACAACAAACACATTTATTAAAATATCTTGTTTAGCTTTTATTTTATAATAAGTATAATATATATTTTATATGTAAAATATTATTTATAATAGGTTTTAGATTTTATTTCGTGAACATCGAATATGTTTAGCAAGTTTGTAATCCATTGGGATCATCATATTAAGTATCTTTATGAGGAATTTCCGAATGGAGGGGTTTCCGAACAAAATCTTGTAATAGTCATAATAGAAAATACAACCACATTGATCTGTTTAAAAATAGTTTAAGTAAATTTTATAATCTTGTGAAAAATACTTATTAGTAATTAACCTTAACCATATTTACGTTAAAATTTTACTTTGTCATAAATAGTTATATTTTATGTAACATCAAAATTAGTCCACTTCCCTGTTAAAACAGTAATGGAAACTTAACTGGCATAAGTGTTAAAATATGATTATTATATTAAGTTGTAATATACGATATGCTGTATGTTTCCCTAATAAATAAATAAATAAATAAAGTATCCAAAGGGAAAAGCTAGTTGAAACGCCAAAAAAAAAAATGCTAAAATGTTGTCTTGTTACAGTTTCAATGTATAGTAGTCATCGGATATGAATATTAAATAAACCAGATGAAGTTATTATATTTGTCTTAATTCAGTTATTTATTTTGAGACAAAATATTATGATTGTTAATAAATAAAAATAAAAACCACCAAGATCGCTTTACTGCAAAGTAAAATAGTGGAAAAAATTATACCGACATTAGCTTATAGACTTTATGCTCGTTTCGGTAAGCAACTAATTGGTCAGACGGTATTTAGAAGGGTGAACGGTATAAAAGGAAGCATCATCCAGTTACCATTGACCCCTAATATCATGATGCAATAAATCAAGCGTGAATAACGCACACGACGTAGATAAGAGTCGTGGAACAAAAGGGCTCCATAAATCGTTATTAACTACGCCCTAGCCTGTTCATTTCAACTTTGTTATACGTTACTGGTGAATATTAAATATTATAAAATACTAGGCGCTTGTTTATTTTTGGCATATACATTTTTATTAATTAGCAATGATACGTATTCAAGGTTTTTTTTTTTTAATTGTATTGTCATTTCGCATATCACTGGTGGTAGGGCTTTGTGCAAGCTCGTCTGGGTAGGTACCACCCACTCATCAGATATTCTACCGCAAAACAGCAATACTTGATATTGTTGTGTTCCGGTTTGAAGGGTGAGTGAGCCAGTGTAATTACAGGCACAAGGGACATAAAATCTTAGTTCCCAAGGTTGGTGGCGCATTGGATATGTAAGCGATGGTTGACATTTCTTACAATGCCAATGTCTAAGAGCGTTGGTGACCACTTACCATCAGGTGGCCCATATGCTCGTCCGCCTTCTTATTCTATAAAAAAAAAAAAAAATATCTCCCGCATCATTATTACATTTCAAAGTATGTTTAAACTTATTTAATTTTTTTTTCCAGTGTCATTATTTTCAAAATTTTAGCATATAAATCTTACTTATATTAATTATTAATCTTTGGTATTTCACGATGAGATTATCTTTAAAATCGGTAAAAACATTTGTTATTAAACGTCATAATTGATGGATGTCTTTTGATTTTTATTCAGTTTCTGGACGTTGTGCAAATCTTCTGGCGTTATTACTTTTCCCAATAAAGGGTTGCATTTGAGAATTTAGTCTAGACTTGTGCAATCTTTAATCTTTCATATTCCGTGTTGTTGTCTGACGTCTTTTGAGGAGGCTTACTTTCTTATATGTAAGTAAATATTTTTAATGTTTATTAAGCAAATTTTGCATCAATAGCGCAATGGATTACGGGCCGCCTAGTGATGTTAAAGTCACAGGTTCGATTATGATCCGTTTGGCTGTTGCCGTCCCCACTCCTAATAAAAAGTGTTCGTTTATTTGGAGGATTAAATAGTAATACTAATTTACCTTTAAGAACGAGTCTAGAAATGCTCGTTTTTATTCTTTTTAAAAAAAAGTTGTATCATCTAGGTATGTGTCCGATTTGAAACAATCTCAGTTATTTTGTTTGTTTATATATTATGCAAACGACATTACCCTAATGAGCACAGATCAGTGACCTTAAATGTCAATCAATCCTGCAAACTTGGCAAGTACGACATGCGGAAAAAAACTGAAATATAATTTAATATCGTATTTCTAACGGCTGAATCATTAAATTTTATATAGCAGGAAAATATATATTTTTTGCAGAATGATAGAAAACGTTATTACACTCTGTCTGTAAACAAACGTTTATTATTCGTAACTACCGCTTTGCCCGCGGCTTCGCTCGCATCATAATTCAGAATAGCTAAGTACCAACTTCCATAGCTCTTTTTTCAAATTTGAAGTATTTTTATAAAAAAATTCATCCTCTTTACACTTTGGGACTAAATTTTTAAAAATCCTTCCCTCACCTCGCTAACTAAACCTTCGCTAACCTAATTTTCATGGTATTAACCCAAGTAGCAGTGCGTTAATATGTCAGTTAGCCAATATATAAATATATATTTAAGCTTTCAGTTAACTTAGGTATATTTTTAGTAATTAGCCCTTTATTTTTCCACGTATTAAGTTAACACTTGGTAATAAAGGTACTCAATGCGTATGAACTAACTTCCGAAAAAGCGAGCGGAACTGTTGGGCACTGTTAATTCTTATCGTAAAATATCGTAATTCGTATCGTAAATCGTAAAATATCTACTTAAAGTTAAATATAAAAATACAAAATGATATTTGTTACGGCGAAGAAATTTCAATATTTAGAAATATATTTCAACATAATAATGGGTCGCTTATCGTATTTAGAAAAGGGGAATTTTCCATTATCGTTTCGAGTCCATTAAAAGTATTTATTTTGTACCGAATATTTTTATTCTTAACGTGTCATATTATTTTTTATTAATATTTTTGACAATAACCTTTTTTAAAGAGCTTTTTAAATAGCAATCAACTATTACCGTGCTATTTAAATCGTCTCACTCTTGAGACGATTTAAATATGACTTTCAATCAAATTGAAGCAACGAAATTAAAAGTTATCAATCTTTCAATTTCGTTGATTCCATTTCGCATTACATTTCTTATATTGAACGAAGTAATAAACGATATGTTATGTATATAGTGTCACATATGTCATACGTGACACTACGGTAAACGAAGGTTTGTCACTATCAATCACTATACGGCTTGTTTTGTGGCGATGAAAAAATAAAGAATATCGAATTATTTTCAAAGTTAATTGTGCTAAGAAGACACAAGCTTAATATATATATACTTAATTATTTTTTACAAACTAGGAGTATGCAAACATATAGCGTATGCGAATATATTCAAAATGTTTGCATATAAATGTTTGTATTTACGAAACAAAGAATAAACATAATATTATAATACTGATGGAAAAACTTATAAAATTATTTTGCTAACAAAATTTTGACAGGCAACAAATCCATCAAGACCAGGACATTACGTCATATCTTCACGAGAGATGGTTCACGTTTTGCCTCACAATATACCTGACAACAAATGTATTATCCCTTAAATATAAACGGTTATAAAGGCTGAAGAAATTTTCTTTGACAGTAAAAAAGGCAACATACATTTATTCATATGTGGGTACATATGAATAAGTAATATTAAAATGATATATACGAGAACATGCATTCATTTAAAATAAAGTAATTGCTTCAAGTTGCTTTCGTAAGGTTAATAATTGGTTTTAAGTTATAATAAACTTCAGCATAGTATTAAAATAGTCTTATAAATAAAGCCTATTGTAAGAGTTATATGTTATTGCTTATTGGACAGCCTTTCTCGCTTCAGAGCGGCCAACTAAGATTGCGCATGGTATAGATATACCCAAATTATATTTTCTTTATTCAAAAATTAAACAATTGCACTTTTATTGATGGTCAAAGTAAAAAATAATATTGGTTGGTCCCAGTTTATTATTATATTATTATAATTAGAACTAGCCAATTACTATTACATATTTATAACTTTTAGTATCAATGTCAATAAAAGATAATAGATATAATAAAGATAACATTATCATAAATAATGTTCAGTTATATAAACAGATTACAAAAACCAGACGCGGAAAGGAATACAAAAAAACCTTTTTCCTTATATCTTAAATGCAAGGAGCGTGTTGTATTGATTGTATGGAAATTATATCTAGATGTGTTATACAATTTCAACATGCTTTCACGTTCTAGAGCCAATTATAAATCAATTGTTAACATTATGCGGTGGAATGAGAATTGGTAATTAATTAATTAATAAGAGTCAATGCGCCTTCGATGTACACAATGGCTGGCAAACGTCACGTCCTCGTTCAGTTGTTGTTCTTAGTTCAATGATTTGGCTATCTTTGCGTTATATTTCAATTAGTGAACTTATAGATCGCACTCATTTTATTAAAAAAGAACGTTTGTGTTATGTTCGAACAATACATCGGTTATCAAAAACATTATATTATGATAAAAAAGGCTCAGTTAAAGATAGACGGGGGGTGGGGGTCTGTCTAAGTATTATATTAAATAACGTTAAATGTTTAGTAGCTAGCTTTAAGCGGATCATTAAAACGGGTAGACTTTATAAAAATACTAGATTGAGTCCCATATTAAGATGACATCCGTATCGTTATTACTTTTTTTTTTATAGATTTGGAAGGCGGACGAGCATATGGGCCACCTGATGATAAGTGGTCACCAACGCCCATAAACATTGGCATTGTAAGAAATGTTAACCATCGCTTACATCACCAATGTGCCACCAACCTTGGGAACTCCCTGTAGTCTCGGAGATGGCTATATACATACAGTTGAAAAAATCATCGTTATAACGTTACCGGAATATAATCGTAATTATACTAATTGATATTTTTTCATAATTTATTGTTTAAAGGCTTTATTCCCTTAAGTTTGAAACGTTAAATGTTTCCGATTCGAATTGGGACTTTGACTATCAGAATTAAACGTTCAAATATAACGCCACAACCGCCTAAAGTTTTAACATTCCTAGTTGTTTGTTTAGCGATCTTTTGCATGACTATCCAATTTGATTGATGTTGGACGAAAAAAAAATATGGCAAAAGTGCTCGGACCCCTTTGATAGCGAACATATTTCATGCCTCTGAGTTTTGTAGGTCGGACGATATCAGTTAGATGACGCCGCTTCGCTATTCAGGAGTGAAATGGATGGGGATTTATGGATTTTCTTTTCTGAATGGAATCTTTAAATCGTATGCGTGTATATTTTGCTAATCACCTCGATTTTTTCTTGCTATTTATTTCATGAATAAAAAAATTTCCTTAGCCTTAGCTTACATTAAAAATGAAACACGCCGATTTGTTCGTCGTAATATTTACTCGATTAGGTTTTAGGGAAATAATAACTGTTTGGTAGTGAATTTAAACTGGTCTTTGATTACCTCTACGTTGTCAAAGAAATGTCAATGTTTTTTACAAAGAAATAATAAAGGTTAAAAGGAAAAAATAAATAAAATTAGCAGAAATCAATCAAATATAGTCGGAAAGTTATAAATATTAATAATAATTATTATTATATCTGTTTATATCACCTTTATGGTACACTTATACCTTATCCCGTCATGTAATCTTCGGGCCATTACCTTTCTTTGTAATTAACGTAATATAAAAGAAATTATTTGATTACTACAAATAATTTTGTTTCTTATTGTTTTATAGCAACTTTATACATGAATGTGTGTGTTACGTTTGGAATGGAAATTCATTTTTACGCATGGCTACACCGAAACATTTCGGAATGGATTATTCCGATGTTTTAAACAGCTGATTGATATCAGATATAGACCTTGGAGCTGAGCATACCCGAGATTTTGGTCTTTAATCTCCCATCCGAAAATTGGAAAAAATATGCGAAAAATTGCTTTATTATCAACAATAGATATTCTTACAAGTTTATTAAAATATAAATGCTTATGATAATATTTTGAGGCTGTAAATGTTTTACAAATTTTCTCATTTATTTCACAGTTTAAACCCATGGACTACAGCCGTGAAATACGTAACGAATTACGATAGTTATCGAGCTTATATTTTCATTACGTCTAGTAAACGATATTGAGGTTTTATTTTCTCTATTTACATTTGACGAACACATTCACGCTTTTATTGATTTAGTTTTTTTAAATCGTATTTATTTAGAGAAAAGTTGCTTTATTGATAATTGGCTTTAGTAATTAAATTTGAAATATTGGATTTTTTCAATAGAAACTATAGTTATATAAATAAACTTAAAAAGCAAAACATTATCGAAATAAAAAAAAATAAGCAAATGGTTGGGAGATACACAAAAAAAATGTATATACTTATATACAAAAATAATATAATACATATGTAAAATATCTTATAATATATTTAATATTTTAACATATTTTACACAGTAAAAATTTCAAATGTTACAAAGCTACTAATATATAAAGCTAAAGAATTTGTTTGTTTGATCGAGCTTATATCTCTTGAAGATCTACTAGACTGCTCAAACATCTCAAAGACCAGTCCGATCTAAAACAAACAAGATAGACCATTTATAACGAAATATTTTAAAATATATAACACCACGCGACTACACACGGGGGTGGAGCAGTAACGTTTAACGTGGGTGAAACCTGACGGGGCTGCTAGTAGGTATGATTACATGGAACACTTCTGCAAATTTTAGTTAATATTATATACATATTAATTCCACCAACCCGCATTGGAGCAGCGTGGTGGAATAAGCTCCAAACCTTCTCCCCAAAAAGGGAGAGGAGGCCTTAGCCCAGCAGTGGGACATTAACAGGCTGTTACTGGTTACTGGTTACATATTAATTAAATTATATACTTGCAATGCTTGTTCACAAGAAATAACATTTACTCATTCGTATTTTGCCTTCCAACTAAGTATAAAGCTTGTGTAAGAATACTTTTGGTGTTTCTACAATCATTTCTAAGTTACGAACCTATCTTATACAGTCAATTGAGAACCTAGAATACTTTTGCTTTATTTTGTTACAAATGCTAAAAAGTATTATTTTAAGATATATCGATAACTAATTCGTTATATATTTTTAGTCTTATGAATATTCACAAATTATAATTATTAAAAAAATATATAAATTATAACGCTTGACGATATAAAACGTACTTGTAAAATCTACTCAAATAAAAACATTTTATACATAAAAGTTTTTCCTGTATAAAGCAATATAGGAAATAGTTGAATTATTTAAGTACAAATTTTGTAAACTTGAAAAATATGAAAACATTTTATATGTTCTAGTAAATTATAAATTATAAATACTTGTGAATAATAAGACAACGCTGAATTTGAAACGTGAGCAGTATTGTTCTATCACAACAGGATACAATTTTACGAAACTAAATTGGATACAAACTATGGGAATTATTACTGCCTCCTCTGACCAGCATCACAGTCGGCCTTAACGACCTGACTGACAGTGACAAGCGACTGCGACTGACTAATTGATACTATACACTAACGAATATTTTATACATGAAAAGTATTGATGTGCTGTCTAAATTTTGCTATTATTAATTCGTTTGTAGCAATTGCATGATTTCACTGTCAATTATATATTCTTGTTTATTTAGTAGCTGGTTTATAAGGCTGCCTATCCTGAGGTGCTGGGTTCAAACCGTGGGTTGAAGATATAAAATTTTTGGATTTAAATATATTGCGTAATTGGCTATTCCCCGCTTACATTGGCTGTTGCGATTATCATTTAGTCGTTTAAGGGTAGGATTAATAATTGACATAAAAAATGGAGGTTTATTGCTGGCTCTTTTTTTAAAAATAGAATACAATTGCGTGAGCTTTAATTTATCATTTAAATACATAAATTTACGTATACTTTATTCAAGTAATTATAAACCGCCATCACGATTATTAAAATTGTAACTGGCTAGGCATATTTCATCCGTTATCATTTCCGATAGAGTCACAGTTCACAGAGACGGACTATGTACTGTAGCTCTGTAGCGAGCGTGGCAGAGCAGAGTTGCTACACTCGTAGGAGCTTGTAGTGCATCGCCGGAAACGTAGCACCATTACGTAGCTATGTACTCTAAAGGGATACAAATTTCACGTGCCATTAAGTTTACTGCAGCTATTTATTTACCGAGATTGCATTTTTGTAAGCGAGAGCATCTCGTGTGTATAATTGTTTTGTTAGTTCCACGAACATTATTTGTAATGATTGTTGAAACTTTGTAAAGTATATTTAGTTTCAAAAGTAAAAACTAAAATAAAGCATTTATATATCTCACTGCTATTATAAGGCCTGCTCTCCTTTTGAGGAGGAGATTAAGAGCTTATTCCACCACGCTGTTCTAATGCGGATTGGTGGATACACATGTGTTTTCTTTAACCTCACGAGATGAATTATAAACACAAATTAAGTATAAAAAATTCAGTCGTGATTGCTCGGCTTTGAAACTATAATTTTCCATTAAGATTCAAATTTTCAAACAACTGGAACATCTCGCCTTCAAATAACAATAAAAAATCTTTTAAACTTAAGTATTAAAATGTGAGAATATTTATCCACTAATCTGTTGTAAAGCGTTGTACAATATGCTAGAAATCATATCCTTAAGAGGACCTATGCCCAGTAGTGGGATAGTTACGCAAATATCACGATTATGAGTCGCAACCTGATATGTCGGATAGTCGATTTAATATTCGGGAAATTCTCAAACGTTGCGTAATATTGATTTGCTAAGCTTTGTTACCTGAATCGCATCAGCTTCTAATCCGAAATCTAAATTTTAATTAATATAAAAGTATGACGTGACGATTCTATACTGCACTTGCTATGAAATAACTTAGCGAAACTTAGCAAAATTATTTTTAAACCTAATTTTGTTTAAGATAATTATTGATGTGTAAACATCTTGCGTATAACGCTGTGTGCTTAGATGTTTACACGGTATTGAGACTTCGAGCGTCAGACGATTATGTGAAAGATTTTGAGCGTCAGATGACGTCAGCGTAAGATTTCAAGCTTTAGATGACGACCGTATAAGTTATTTACACATCAATTCTCATAAGTGCCTTGGCACTAATACCATTTGTTTATTTATTTAAACGATGGGAGGCGATCATCCATAAATTCATTACTCTATAATAATCTTTAACAAAATACATTCTATTACAGTTTATTTGAATCATATTTAAAACATTTTCCGGGATCATGTTCAAAAGATAAAAGAGAATAAGGCCTTATATTCCATACAAGAATATATAAATGATAAAAAAGTGTTGAAGTGATTGAATAAAGAAAGTACTACTAAGTTTTTCTTCAGATCTTTTTAGAAGATTCTGAATTCCAAACTGGTGTAAATAAACTGTATGAAAAGTATATAGCATAATTTGTGGCTGGACTACCTGACGCGAACTCTTGGGAACCTACCAATGATTGGTTTGTCACTATCACTCAATGAGTGAGTGGTTGAGGCGCTTATGCAGTAACAGCCTGTGAATATCCCACTGCTGGGCTAAGGCCTCCTCTCCATTTTGAGAAGGTTTGAAGCTTATTCCACCACGCTGCTCCAATGCGGGTTGGTAGAATACACATGTGGCATAATTTCAATGAAATTAGATACATTCATGTTTCCTCACGATATTTTCCTTCACCGTCAAGCACGAAATGAATTATAATCACAAATTGAGCACATGAAAATTCAGTGGTGCTTGCCCGGGTTTGAAACCACGATCGTCGGTTAAGATTCACGCGTTCTAACCACTAGGCCATTTCGGCTTACGCAATTGATTTTTATTGTACTCTGAAGGAATATTCTCCATTCCATTAACTTCTCATATCAATACAAGATCGCCAGATGTGATGTTGCTTGTATTACATTACATTCAAATCTAATTAAAATATATTTATTCAAAAATACCTACTTTTGAATCGTCAAGCTTCACCATAATAATATACGTTTCCATAATAAATGAACGTCTCAGGCTAAATCCTCATTTTACATGTTACAAAGTCGACGCGGGTCGCATGTCATATTATTATGTTTGTACAGAAATATATTTATGTGTACTAAATAAATAAATTTACATAAATAAAATAAATACTCAAATGATATGATATGAAATATTTGTGAAATATATTATAGGTATAAAATAAATTTTAATAGTCGTTAAATGACGCATGCAGGCATTATTTCCGAAGCCGTAGAGCTTGAGATGAATTCTGAACACAAATTAAGCATATTAAATCTCATCGGTGATTTACTAAGGCATCACGGCTACAAATTCATGGAATTTATTTCATATTTTTTATAATGTGTTTATAAAAAACCTTAGACTAATATATGTTACAAGTATATATTCCGATGATCGTACTTGTGTTGACCTGACACAGACCATAAAAGTATTTTCCGAAGGACTTGATGACCGCGCTGAGAGCGCGTCGCGGTTGTTAGGTTTTACTGCCGTTGTAAAGAAAGGTCGCTTTTATGCGCGGAAGGGTTGAGTGCTCTACCTTCGAGTTGAAATTTAGGTATAAACATGAACACATTCATATAGCGAAGGTTTATCGTTGACAGTAATTGTCTTGTAACTGTGTATTTAATTAAAGCATGTCTGTTTAAAAGTCAAGTATCACTCAGTTACCGGGAGACAGGCAAACGGACTTGGAAACTAAGATATTA
This sequence comes from Nymphalis io, assembly GCF_905147045.1. Lineage (NCBI taxonomy): Eukaryota > Metazoa > Arthropoda > Insecta > Lepidoptera > Nymphalidae > Nymphalis > Nymphalis io. The sequence continues at coordinate 3,795,477 of NC_065888.1, forward strand.
CCTTGTGACTTTAGTAATACTGGCACACTCACCCTTCAACCTAAAACACAACACTACTAAGTATTTATTGTTAGTTAAGCTGTCTTCTAAGCTATTTTTTAACAAAGGTTCTCTCTTCCTTAACATGTTACTGTTAATTTCCTTGAAATGTTGTGTAATTTGTATACTATTTTGTTATTTATTACCTTAACATTTTGGTATAATAGGAAGAAATAATTCATATGATTCAGTATCTAGTTATTATAAAATAAAATGGCAGACTTATTTCAAATGTAGTGAATCTTTTTGTATAAAAATAAGGATTGTTTGCGTAAATCACTTAACGGGCCAAAAAGATGTGCTTATAAAAGAAGTTTTGACGTTTTTATGAAAAAAAAAGATAAAGAAACGTAACTCGTCGTTTACATCTTTCTGGAAACGACGAACGAGTTTGTACGACTTTAAACATTTCTCGCTAACTGCCTTGTTGTTTAACTTACATTATGAACATTTGCGTCCGAAAAATTACTGAATTTTACTTTTATTTGCAAAATTTTAATGTAACCTAACAGTGATTTATTTGTTTAGATAAATTATTACCAACGAAAGTACTTCGTTTAATGTTAAAAATTTCTTAACAAGTTTGTATCAAAAACGTACCTTCCACCAGTGTCTTGCAAAGTTTGTATAAATAAATTTGGATTAACATTAGAAGTTTCGTAATCATATGGAATATTTATTGTAATATAAAATAATGGTTAAAGAATATTACTTTTATTTTCGACGTAAGTTGTTCTAAATGAATATATTTATATTCATTATTAAAATAATATATATAATTAAAATTACACTATATTTATTTAAAATTGGTTTCGTTTAGGTTTGAGTCGGAACTTGTGACACACTTTTTGAAATAGTGGTAATATAATCTGATTACTAAGGATCGTAATTTCCAAATTGGCGCCAAGTATTTCATTTTAAAAAGCATAAGCAAAAGTATTAAACATATATTAAACTAATTATAACAAAAACTAGAATACTTATTAAGATGAAAAATACGTTGTACTAAAATGAATATAAAACTTAAATCAAGATTTTAATAATACTTAAAACATACGTTAAAAATAAGCATCGTGAGCGTAAACTGATTACGGCATGGGTTGGACAATACATTAAAGGGTCATATCATCTGGGATGTTTATTTAGTTATACCGTTAAGCCCCGAGATGGCCCAGTGGTAAGAACATGTGAATCTTAACCGATGATCGTGGGTTCAAACCCGGGCAAGCACCACTGAATTTTCATGTGCTTAATTTGTGATTATAATTCATCTCGTGCTTTACGGTGAAGGAAAACATCGTGAGGAAACCTGCATGTGTCTAATTTCACTGAAATTCTGCCACATGTGTATTCCACCAACACGCATTGGAGCAGCGTGGTGGAATAAGCTCCAAACCTTCTCCTCAAAAAGAGGAGAGGAGGCCTTTAGCCCAGCAGTGGGACATTCACAGGCTGTTACGGTACGGTACGGTACGGTTAAGCTATGACGGCTTAAATATACGGTATACAGTTCACAAACTGACTGTTGGGTTCCGTGCAAGACGGTAGTTACTATAGCAATACTTTATTTTATTGTCTCCGATTTGAAATGTACTCTGTAATAAGTGGACTTAAAAACGAATGTAGCTTAAAGACAAAAATAACACATTGTTGATATTTGTTTAAATGGAAGTGTGTGAAAGAGAAAGTGAGCATGAGTTCGGTAAAACTGCGTACGTTTAAGAAATCTAGTTGTCTATCCACCCGAGGAAGCCTACCATCAAAATCTATCTCTCTAAGTAACCATATTAAACTGATTATCTTACAATATTTATCTATATCACTACTTCAAAAACATTTAGCTAGCGATGATACTTTTATATTGTAAGTGCGGGGTGAGTAATTAGTTATGGAGAAATTTGTCTTTAAAACTGACCATAAATGTTGAAGATATTTAGATTAAAATCCAGTCAGGAAAAAGCGAGAAATGAATATGTATATATATTTAACTAATGTGTTTCGACGTTATTTTCAAGAACCAATTAATATTAGAGTACTAGGTATTAATAATTTTGAATACAACTATTATGTGTATACAAAATTATTTTGGATGCTTTAATAAAACATCCTTAAATACAAATGGTTTGTTTTGTTTGCAATCCATCCCAAAATAAATGATCACTCGCGTTATCGTTCACTCGGATTAGTTTCACTGCCCGCATCATAAATTAGATAAATACTGCCTCTCCGGACCTTTTTCGAGTTTGGTTAAAATTACAAGGAAAATAGAGACGGAATAATATTGCTGACGAGTGAACGTCGACGCTTCTCTACCCTCATATAAATTAAAGTCATTGACATACTTCAGTTATATTCAAGACGGATAAAACTGTTCTTTTTATTTTTTAACTGGATTAAATTACTTATTTCCTATTTCAATTTAAGTATTATTTTAATTGAGTATTTAAGTGACGGTATCATGGTAATTATTATAATACTTTGTTTGGAAACATTAAACAATAGGTACAGAGGGACCCAAGAAACCTAGCAAACATAAAAGGCGAATAAAGTAAAAGTAATTTAGGTAGACTTGTTTCTTTTAAAAAGTATACCATTTGTATGACAATTATTTGTAATTATTTTGTTTTTAAAATGACATCTGGTTAATATGACAACATATTATGCTTAGAAAGGATTACAGTGATTGGTCCATGGCATCCGATAACGCAATAGGAAACCAATGAGCGTTTAGATTAAAGCGAAATTAGTTAATCTGTCTTTGACTAACGTATCAGAAACTGGAAGTAAGTATCTTGTCCTTGTAATTACACTGGCTTACTCATCCTTTAAACTGGAATACAGTATTGCTATTTGGCCTGGAAATAGCCTAATAGCATTACTCAATACTATCTATATATGCGCCGGGATGGCAAATGACTCTACTCCACCTGATGGTAAGTGGTAGTAGAGTCCAAACGCGACGACGGCCAGTACAGTCGGGAAGAATGTTCTGTACTAGCCGTCCCCGCCTTGCCGGCCCGCAAGATGCCTCTTCACGCCTCGTTTGAAGGAACCCGGGTTGTAAGAGGAGGGGAACACGTGAGCTGGTAAGGAATTCCATTTTTTGGAAGTGCGACAAAGAAAGGAGTTGCCAAATTTCTTTGTGCACGATGGAATTGATGTCACAGTTAGACGGTGACATCGAGAACCAGCTCGCGTGGACTTAAGAGGAAGGGGGAAGCAGGAATTAGGGAGAATAATTCCTCAGAGCACTCGCCGTAATACAGTCGATAGAAAGCGCTCAGTGCTGTTATCTCACGACGCAATTGTAAAGGTTCAAGGGTGTTTGTGACCTTTACGTCGCCAATTTCTTAGTTGCGCTACCATTTGGAAAAATAAGGAAAAGAGACGTGAAGCGAACTGAATTTTAAAACGTGTAAACCAGATCAAATTAATTAATATTTTGCACATATTAGGTGTTAACCATATAATATTCAAAAACAAGTAATTATGTTATATTATAAACTTTATTTATTTTAATTATATAGAGATTGTATAGAAATTAAATATTAATTAATTGTGTTTTTTACCTTATGAAATGTGACCATACGAGGTTCTTTAATTAAACAGTCCGGCTATAGGACTTACAGATCCCAGGCCACTTGGCACTTTGTCATTTGAGACTATACCCCTATTGTGAAGCGGTTAGAATAAAATTATATTATTTTTGGTTGGGGACGCCGATTGTATTGTATTGGCATAAATCCGGGACTCTACACTAATAGTTTAAAAATGTAAGTATTTACTGACCAACCAATGGCAGTAACAATGTAGAAAATGGTAGTAGAGTTGAGTACATATTTAAATTTATTTATATAATCATTATCATAATAATTTTCTTGCCATTTATAAATCAAAGAAATGCAAATTACTGCGAAAGAATCCTGAAGTTCAATCTTAACGCACTGTTCAACGACATTTTTACAACTCTCGATGTCATAACTTTACTATGGCTGAAAGTCATTTTTCGTATAAAGTTAATAATTTATGATCGTAACTTCTGAAATAAGTTGAGTTAAGTAAACGTACGTATTACCATATGATATTTTGCAAACGCACGTCATATTATGATTTTTATTCATTCCGCGTATTTTATCCCTTTTGGGTTGTGTTACATTCGCGTTGAATGAATTGTAAGTATTTGTATCTATGACTTATCAACAAGTTCAAAATTGTTTCAGCGCAGCCAAAGGGCAATAAGTCTACCAAAACCCTTTTTATTCCAATCTACAGTTAAAAATGAAACGATTTCTCCCATTCTTGACGGTTTTATTTTGATTGAATGTTAAATAAATCGAGTTTGTAAAGATCGTCAAAAATACGAAGTTCAAAATAGCGGAACACGTCTAGATCAAATATTTGTCAGAGTGATAAAAGGACAAAGTGTTGTTGCGTAGTAAAAAGTTTAATCTAACCGAACGCTTTCCAGTTTGTCCTTTGGGACAAAAGAAAGTTTTTGGAAAGGTTTCGGTTGGATTTTATTTCGAATACTCACTCCGGGCGCTTGAATACGAATATATTTAAATATATTGCGGAAAAATCAACCCTACCATCAATATTTAGTAATACAACCGTAACTGTGATGATTGTACATTTTTATATCAACATATATCGCTAGTATTCGTGCAAAAGGTTGTATTTAAATACAATATAATTATATTAAATTATAATATAAAAGTAAAATAAAGTAACAGCCTGTGAATGTCCCACTGTTGGGCTAAGGCCTCTTCTCCATTTTTTGAGGAAAGAAGATGGTTTGGAGCTTATTCCACCACGCTACTCCTATGCAAGTTGGTGAAATACACATGTGGCAGAAATTATAATATAATTATACGATAATATACAATTATATGAAACTAGTTTCCGCTTGAAGATTCGCCGCGTGTAAGAGAGAGAGGAGGTGGTAAGTAGGTAACAAACAAACAAATAAATTATACAAGAATTTCATTTTCGCATTTATATTATTTTTAGTAAGGATTATATTATAATTACGACTTGAGAATACTAACGACATGATTTCAAAATGAACATGAACAAACGTCTAGATGATTAGGTTGTATAATATTATATTACAGTTATTGTTTATTCGTACTTAGCCCCAATATTATATGCACAAATAACAAATTGTCTAACGAATAAAGTGATAGTGAAGTGCAATAAAGTTTATCCTTAATGAATCAAAATTTCTTGTTCAAAATCCCAAATTCTTTGTTTTTGTTGATCGTACTACACGTCCAAGTCAACGTCAAAAAAGTCAAATGAGTCATGTATTATTGAATTTTCGTATTAATTGTGAAAAAAATATCACCGAGTCGAAAAGGAATTCCCTTAGGCTCGAAAAGAATTTTGCATGTATGCATGCAGAAGCAGCTTCTTTGACTTTAAAAATTATTATTTAATTTTTTTTTAAATAACCTGGACGCCTTTGTTCCGTCTTTAAATTAAGTCAATGTTTAAATCAAGAGTTTTACAGCAGAACATGAAACAGAAAATATTGTAATCTAAAAACAATCATTTATGAAAAGAAGAACACAATCTTTACGAACCTAAAATTAGTTTTCGCGCCATTTAACCCCCGCTAAACGTTGCTGCTCCATACTCATGGGTCTAACCCTGATATTATATCATTACTTCCTTACTAATATTATAAATGTGAAAGTGACCTTGTTTGTTTGTTACGTTTAATTATTCAACCGAATATTTTAAAATATTTTCACTAATGTTGTCAAGTGTACAGAAATGGACATATGGTTCCTAAAATATGCTAGCGAAAATACTTTTTACGAAGCGGACTGGTAGATAATGAGATTAGCGCGTTCAGAAAAACTAACGCTGCCGCTTTATATTTAAGCGCGTAGATATTTTATCCGTGACGACACTCGCTTAGAATTACTAATTTATACTTAACATTGGTTTTCTTCACAGTACCTTGACATTTAATGTTATCTTCATAGTGGGATTAGTAACGTAGCCGCAAAAACTTAACGCAGTTTCTCGTTTATGGCCTTACTAATAAACTTTTTATAGCGGATCGATACTACGCATATATTTCTCTCTATCCATCATCACTAATTTGACGTTCGTAAGAAGAAAACAAAACATTATGTAACAACCGCTATACATCGTTAAACAACGATAATATATATAACCTATTTATATCATAGGTTATAATATTAAAGTGTTAAAATATAATGGATTCGCAAAATCGTTGCCTGTTTTCGAAGTACTTCGATTAAAGTATCAATTAATTCAATCCGCTATATTATTTATCTTTATTATCGCTGTATCAACAATGTATCCAAGCTTGCTAAATGTTTTAAAGTTGAATTCATATTCATGTTTGCTCAATTAATTCAATTGTTTGTTCCGATTTAAATTACTTAATAAGGCGTAAAATTCTGGACTTTTAAAATAGTTAAATATTTTTTATAGAATTCTGTTATGAAAAAAAAACTTTAATGATAGTAAAAACATTAGGAGTTTAATAAATATATTTTGATTTAGGAACGGAAAAACAAATGATCGTGGGCTCGAATCCGGGCAAGCACCACTGAGAATTACTATATTTATTATATTTTGCCTTTTAAATATGATTATGTTTATTAGAAAAGAATAGAAAAGAATTGTTTTTGAGCAAGTTATTGCTCAAAAACAATTCTTTTCTTATAACCTGGGTTCCTTCAAACGAGGCGTGAAGAAGCATCTTGCGGGCCGGCAAGGCGGGGGCGGCTAGTGCAGATCGTTCTTTCCAACTGTACTGGCCGTCGTCGCGTTTTGACTACTACCACTAACCATCAGGTGGGGTAGTCATTTATTCTCCCAGCAAATATAAAAAAAGGGTCAGTGTGTCAGCATAACTACAGGCACAATGAAGATAACATCCATCACCGCCAATGTATAGTATATATATTATATATTTTTGTTTGATAGAATATTTAATACCCTATTTATACGAGCTTGACTTGAACCTTTATATGCAAATAATACAAGTTTTTTTTTGCTAAAATATGTGGCACTTTTTCTTTTAAACGTCTTTTTATATATTAATGTATTTTACAAGCTAACAACAACGAACTCTGGAAATAAAAAAGCTAATAATATGAATAACCTATCATTTGGGTGTTTCATTAATCCGTCTGTCTGGTTTGTACGCAGCACTTACGAATTGCGGATTTTTTTCGTAAATAATTTGTTTTCGTCCGTTTTTCGGGTAACCCTGCCGTATAAACAAACCTCTTTGTGATTGATTTAAATAATAATATTTCATGGGTCTAAACCACAGAGCAACATTTTTCATTTTAGCGTTTCATTTGTTTATGGACTTAACAATTCGGTGATGATGTAATGATTTGATTCAAATACGATAAAGTAAATATTTTATTTATACGATGTTAGGTATATATTCTTAAAATCATTTATATTGACTGGTGGTTTGGAGGGCTTTGTGCAAGCTCGTCTGGGTAGATACCACCCACTCATCAGAAATTCTACCGCAAAGCAACAGTACTTTATTATTGTGCTCCGGTTTGAAGGGTGAGTCAGCCAGTGTAATTACAGGCACAAGGGACATAACATCTCTCATCATCTTAGTTCCCATGGTTGGTGACGCATTGGCGATGTAAGGCATGTCTATGGACATTGGCATGTCTATGGACGTTGGTGACCACTTACCATCAGAAGGCCTTCCTCCGTCTACCTATTACATATAAAAAAAAATCTTTAATAAAAATAAAGTAACATTACTTTACAATTATGATGCTGCTGCACGCAGATGTGGTATTTCTTTATATGACACATGTTCAAACCGCCGACCACGGCATTCTTTAGTAAAACAAATTAGGCACATAAAAATTTAGTGGCGTTTGTCTCAAACTCGAGCCGGATCACATCCATTTTCATTAACATACACCTATATAATTTATGTAAGTAATTTATATAAGTAATAATTTATGTATCTAATTATATAATAATAATAATAATATCCTGGGACATTTTTCACACACGGCCATCTGATCCCAAATTAAGCTTGTACAAAGCTTGTGCTATGGTAACCAGACAACTGATATACTACATATACTACTTTTCTTTTGTAAATACATACTTATACAGATAATAACACCCAGACTCAGGACAAACAGACATGTTCATGCGCACAAATGTCTGTCCTGGGTATGAATCGAACCCACTACCTTCGACGTGAAAGGCTTTACCAACCACGCCAACCGGCTCGTCAATTAATTTTTTTAATATGAAAAATAATGTTTTGTATGTTTATTAATCAAATTTACTTTTCTCATTGTTTCAGGTAAGGCAACGACTATCAAAACATAAAATATCTTGTCTTCGAGGTTAAAAGTTGTTAACAATAAATAACAGGTTTTGGCGTTACTTCTGGGTAATAAATATCGAAATCCGTACAACTCTTGATGAAAAGAAATACTTTTGTTATGGAATAATATAAAAACGATCGTAAATTGTTCGTAAACAGGCTATAAAACAAGTGCCAACTGACATCACAAGCGATGAGGAAATGGTTGCAAGATGGGATACTAAGGGGGTTATTATGGGTATTTTGTCGTTCATAATATTTGTAAAGCGAATTCTTATCTAGCTAACTCCTGCTTGTATTATGTTAATCATAATCGACATATATTCAAATGGTTTATTTATATAAACACAATGAATATTTAAGTGGTATATTACTATTCATGCCACATGTGTATTCTACCAATCCGCATTGGAGTAGCGTGGTGGAATAAGCTCCAAACCTTCTCCTCAAAAAGGGTGAGGAGGCCTTAGCTCAGCAGTGAAACATTAACAGGCTGTTACTGATACGTGTAACATTTTTTTAAATGGAAAAAGACAAAATACATGTTCCTGTAAATGTCTTAAGGACAGGGTTTGGAGCTTATTCTGTCTCGTTGCTTAAAAGCTGGTTGAATTCAAATGTTGTGGAATCGAAGTGTGTAGATTTACTTCGCTCGGCGCAATTGGCTAACTTATGGCGCAGTGATATTTATGATCGATGGGAGGGGATTTATAGTAAATATTTTATATGGTGGTAGGATTTTGTGCAAGCCCCTCTGGGCAGCACCCAGTCGCTATGTCCGTTCCGGTTTGAAGAGTTAGTGAATTAGTATAACTACTTAAATAATCATCAATTTCGATGTCTCATGATGCAACATTTTTTTAAAACTTCTAAGAATTGTGTAAGAACTCAGGGTTGGTAACCCTGATATAATACCCACCCATCTTTCTTATATAAACCCTCGTACCTTATATAATACCCACCTACCTTTCAAATGAGACCAAAGCTATCAAAGTAAATATATTTGGCCATATAATCTTTTATAACTAGTTGATAATTTTTCAGACAAACCTTACGACTCTTAAAATATAAACAACGCCAGTATAAAGTAAATAAGTAAGTACTTTTTAAATAAACATATCGAATATATACATACATATTGGGTTTCATGTTCGTTTCTGTTCTGTTATACTAGATCGAGATTGTGTAGCAATAAAAATCGTGGAAATATATTACCGTGTATTCTAAGCTTTATCTAGTATTAAAAAAAGCCTACTGTATTTGTATTTAAATTTGTGCTGATACGTAGCCGAGATGGCCCAGTGGTTAGAACGCGTGAATCTTTACCGATGATTGTGGATTCAAACCCGGGCAAGCACCACTGAATTTTCATGTGCTTAATTTGTGTTTATAATTCGTCTCGTGCTTGACGGTGAAGGAAAACATCGTGAAGAAACCTGCATGTGTCTAATTTCATTGAAATAATGCCACATGTGTATTCTACCAATCCGCATTGGAGTAGCGTGGTGACATAAACTCTAAATTTCTCCTCAAAAATGTAGAGGAGGCCTTAGCCTAGCAGTGGGACATTAACAGGCTGTTACTGATATGTGTAACATTTTTTTAAATGGAAAAAGGCAAAATACATATTCCTGTAAATGTCTTAAGGACATGGTTTGGAGCTTATTTTGTCACGTTGCTTAAAAGCTGGTTAAATTCAAATGTTGTGAAATCGAAATTGGAGATAAATTATTAACACAAAGTAACTAACTGCATAAAAACTGTAGCTGTCAAAACGTTTTGAACCCTCAATATTTGGTTAAGAATCATGCATACTAACCACTGAGCCATCCTGCAATGCAATAAATTTTCAGCTGTACTCGTACACTATGCGTCAATGTGTCTATGAAATACTGCTGACGTAAATTTTTGTTCAAAATTGTCATCAAAAGTTTTAAGCGAATTAAAAAATTTATAAGAAAAAATATAAAAATGATACACACGCTCGAAGGTGACCCACTTATTTAGATTCCGTAGTCGATAAAGGTTCCTTATATAATTTGTCGAGGGTGAAATTTTTTCGTCGCGTTTCGAAATATTATATCGTTGAAATTTTATTATAAATTCAAGTTGAAGTTTCTTTGATCATTTTAAAACCTCCGTTAAGGAAACATATCATCAAAAATATTCTAACAGTTTTTTAAATTTATTTAAGAATTTGTAACTTTGTTTTTATGTTGGTGTCCTTAAATCCAGGGTAAACGGGTTCCTTCTGGGCAGGCGCGCTACATCCTAGACCGTGACTATGCTTAAGATCAGGCACTTGCCTATAGGCAACCTATATATATAAGTACCTATTATGTGTAAAAAAAAAATAATAAATGGAAAAAAACATTTTATACATCATCAAAAAACGCAATAACACGCTCTTAATTCCGCTATAAAAGAAACGACCTTTCTTAGGCAAAAAATCCGGGTTTGATTCTTAAATTGAATAAAGTTTTTCCTTAACTCTAGTGTAGTTTAATATTTCTCCTGGCTAGAACCTAGACCCATCTCATGTCTGGTATTATTACTATAGAAAATTAAAAAAAATAATAAATTTTTATAATTAGTGTCCGCGGGTTTGCTCGCTTTTGAGGGGTAAAGTATTATGTACCCTTTTCCTTTTCAATCCCCCACACAACGTATAAGCACAATTTCATAATAATCGTTGAGTAGTTAATATCTGATAGCGTAAAAATCAAACTAGCACATTTTCGAATTGATAATATTAGTAAGGATATATTTATTACTAGTTAATTATACACCATAAACTTCATATATATTAATCGCATTATATTAATTAAAACACAGTAAAACCAAACAGCTTTGTAACTATGAATAATTACTTTGAAAGTGATATAATATTTATCTAATTTAATCGAACATAAACTGTTAGTATTGGCGGTGATTAGCTGATGCCATAAATATGGATTAATGCGGTTTAATCAAATCGGCTTTTATACCGGTGACCACAGTCAGACTCCGAGCAACATATATCCAACACAACAAAGGGAATATGAAGTAACTTTTTTTTTATTATTAGTCCCGGTTTCGGCTGCATGTTAGGACTATAGGTAGGTATAAGGTATCCTGTGTCCTTTTCTGTGCTCCTGACAACGTGAATATACAAAATTTCGTCACGATCCTTTAAGCAGTCAAGACCTGAAAGCGGAACAAACAAATAAACAAACTCACGTTAATATTATATAGCATTGGTAAACTTTCGAATTACGTTGATTTGTTATAAAATAGATTTTATGCAACTAAAACATTTTTTTTTAAATATTTTCCATTATTTCTGATGCGGCGTTTTAAGCAAGGCTCATCAAATCCCGACCTCGTTGACACATTCATAAATATTAGTCTTACTACGATACTAAGTTTCAAAAGCAGCTTTCATCTTATTCGTTATGGTTTGACTGAATTTCCCTTGCTGGGCTTAGAAATGTATTACAGTGCGATGTTCAGTTTCCTCCATCATTGCAGTTATCTTTCAAATTTACTTGAATTTTGAATGACTTCTCATAAACGAATGACGTCATTACAATTTAATGTCTACCCACTTTTGTCTTCATTCCGGTCCCTTCCTCGAATTTCAGATAAAATGCTCAAACAAGATTTTTTCTATTTTTGTTCAAAACCAATCCCAAGGTTTTCTATATATTTTCATTCTCAGTATTATGTCTTTACCCGAATAAAGATTTTTATATAGAAACGTAAATATTTTCTAAGGTAAAAAAGCGTAGGTGAGAACCTTGTTGTTCTCGAGTATGTATAAAATGTAATAAGCCTAGTAAATATGAATACGAAATTCAATTCTGTTACGAATACCACTGCTAGAAATCGTTTCCATAGGTAACGGTGGTTGTAGGTACATATGAGATAACAAACAAAAACGGAATAAGCAAATCTTCTATCGGTTATATAATGTTTTTCACGCACACACACACACACACACACACAAACATGCGTATGTTACGCACAATTTTTGTATAAAAGTATATCAGTATTTATTAAAGAACTGCGGTTATTCAATATTTTCTTTAATTAAATCATTACACTTTTTTAAGATGATTATATTTTATAATTTAATACCTGATTCCGTTGGGTGAAGACCAACTTCGTACAAACTTTTGTCGAAGCATATATATTATGTTAGTTTTGTATATACATAGACATCTAAGCTTTCATTTGCTTATTTTTATATTTAATTCCTTCAAGTTAGTATAAAGTAAATACTTGTAGTATTTTCTTTTGATCTTTCGTCGGTTTATTTATTTTTCATTTATGTAAACTAATTATATTTAATTTTATTAATTTATGTGACTGATTTATTTATAGTTATATTTTTGTATTTACATAAATATATTTCTAAGCCTTTTTCAGTAATATTTCTTCAGTCTCTTTTAAGCAAATGAATACAATAAACATTCACATAGTACACACTCTTACACAGTAGTTTTATGTAGTACATATCGTCACAATAATGTCAATATATATGAAAAGAGAACAGCGCCTTAGTATAAATGACAAAAATCTCCTATCTCTGCCTCTCTTGTACAAATATTTATCACTGTTTTATTTCTATAATTAATCATGTCAGGGAATGTGAATTGATAAAAGAGCAACGGGGAAAAACCGAGGAATAACGCCCCCATTGACAGAGAAAGAGAGAAATTCAAATAATACACAAGTGTTACGTGCAATTTAATGGTATTTCAGTTTAGCAAATAGATTAATTATAAAAATAAAACGAATATTTTAATGTTTTAAAAGTTGAAAAGGATGATATTATTAATTTTAAATGCTATATAAATATATAATAATTTTAAATAGAATAACTATGACTTGAAGAACACAAGCCAAGGGATGGGTTTGTAGGATAGAAGGAGGATAATTGTTTGTTATACTAGCTGACAGTCAAACACGGCGGTCACACTATACACACGTCAAACTCAAATCTTGAATAAAAATACCGTTTTAATACACACATTAATCTAAATACACTACACGATAACTTCTATGTAACTTCACTTAATCAATATAAGCAAATGTTAAGTAAGTATGAATATTTTTAAAATGCACGCATCGCACGGTATAAAAACAATATTAAGAAAATGATCGGTAATTTCCAGCAATGACATACAACATTACACTTGGGATAGAAACGTGCATACAATACACATTCTAACATTTTTAAACAAGGTAAAGCGACAGCTTATTTGCAACTATACATTGCAATACTGTATAAATATTCGTTGAACGATTTGTTAACATATTGTCTAGTTTTCAATTGAATTTGTGGTAGTTTGTTATTTCATAGAGTTCTCGTAATTTAAATGGTGTCATTTAGTGCTAAGCTGTAAAGTTCGACGAAACGAATATGAAACGCCGCCAGGTGTTGCTGACATATCAGGTATTAATTACTCGATGTTGTTGCGGTTAAATTAGAGACTAGAGTAAACTTTGGTCTTAATGTATTCCATTTTGTTAGTAAATTTTATAAATCACTCAAATCAATATAAATAACTGGTGGTAGAGCTTTGTGTAAGCTCGTCTTGGTAGGTACCACCCACTCATCAGATATTCTACTGCAAAACAGCAGTACTTGGTATTGTTGTGTTCCGGTTTCGTCCGCCTTCCTATTCTATAAAAAAAATGGGTAAGTATAAGTGATAAGCGGATGTCTCTTTTCAAATATGGTTGGAATATAATTGTATTTGAAACTGGTGATTGTACACCTATTTATTTGTTTACCTAAGGTTTTTTTAAAGAATTGGTAGGTGGATGAGCAACTGGGCCAGCTGATGGTAAGTGGTCACAACCGCCCATAAACATTGGCATTGAATGAAAATTTAACCAACGCTTACATCGCCAATGCGCCACCAACTTTGGAAATTAAGATGTTATGTCTCTTGTACCTGTAATTACACTAGCTCACTCACCTTTCAAACCGGAATACAACAATACCATGTCTGATGAGTGGGTAGCGAGCTTGCACATAGCCTTACCACTAGTAAAATACCACCGTTAAATAACACATTTAAATTATACCAATTGCATGTAAGCAATCTGATTTAGCAATTATATGTAAATATTAATAAAAGGAAAGTTTCAAGTGAGTCGACACAAGAGCGGAGTTGGTCCAGTGGTTAAAAAGTGGTTTTAGTTCAGGGTTAATCATTGATCTCGTGCACTAAAGTAAACAAAATTTTCGAATTACAAGTGCAAGCGAATGATCATTGTAAAAACGATAAGTACAAAAATCTTTACATAAAGATCATTTTGTAAAATCATTACGTATTGGAATTGGAAAAACGTCGCGTTAAAAAACGCACTAATAATATTTTTTAATTTTTTGCAGACAAAGTCGCAAATGATAGTGCAAATATTTCGAATGAGCACGGGACCATAATATTGTTTATAGCAGGGAAATTTAGCAATTTGAATGAATGAAAAATATCCATAGTTATCGCAGTAACAAATCAATTGATTCCGTCTGTTACGTACCTCATTAATAGACTATGCAGGCTCGCCTGGCCACCTGAACGCTCGCGACGAAATTGTCTGCTCTACACTCATGTAGTACCACGAACGGCTTATTTTGAGAGCCGAATATTGGATTAAATATTTCGATGCAAATTATTTTCCATTATGAATATTAATTTAAACAAGTGACTTATATTATCGTCCCTCCAACCAAGCGACCCATATTTTTCGGTTATTAAAATAGTATCATTAAGTCAGTACTCACAAATTAAACTTTTATTTTTATATAAACCTTCTTATTTAAAAAAAATGAAAAAGTATCAGCAAGCAAGTGAAAATAGAGTTACAAGATTCCTTACATTATACATATATAGGATGAGTAAATAATATAATATAATATCCTGGTACATTATTCACACGGCAATCTGATCCTAAACTAAACAGAACTTGTGCTATGGAAACCAGACAATTGATATACTACATTTACTACTTTTCTTTTGTAAATACATACTTATATAGATAACTACACCCAGACTCAGGACAAACAGACATGTTCATGCACACAAATGTCCTGGGTGGGAATTGAACCCACAATCTTCGGCGTGAAAGGCAAGTATCTACCAACCACGCCAACTGGCCCGTCAAAGTATCTAATAAAGGTTGTTTAAAAGAGGCAGCAATTACACAGATGAGAGAACAAACATTGAAGTTATAATGTCATTATCTGTTGCCCGGCTGCACCCCGCGGCCGCTGCGTGAAGCGGCCAACCGCAAGGCATTAATGGAATTGTTCGTTGACTAGTTCAGCTTAGTTAGTGCCGCAACTATTCCTCAACTCTGCGGTGTACCGATGAATTCCTAGGTGACGTCAGCGCGTCACGTCACTCAATTAGTTCATTTGCTATTTGTGACGTCATAAAAGATTCACTTCATTTTATCAACTAACTAATGTCTTTAGTCCGTGATAAATTGTTATTTACCAACGTATGTATGTTTTTAGCTTATCGTTTAAGAGAACTTGAGGAAAATATATGTAAATTTGTATGTTGAATTTGGAACTTCTATCAACTTCTTTAAACATGAATTATATTAAATTATGTTTAACGTTCAGCTTGTAAATATATTTTATTTAAAACACTCCAGTCTATTATTATTATATTAGCGAACAAAAAAAAAAGAATCGGTTGACAATCAGTGGAGAAAAAGATACTGAACTATTTTGTTTTTGCCTATTATATATTTTATATAGCTTGGAGTAATAAACTATACAAATACAAATAAAAAGTTGATTCGAACAAAGATAACTTTGGTGATTGAACCTCCATTTGCACGCATTTTTGTGTATTCATATTTATTGTTATTATTATTACATTATTATAAATAAATTACTATTTGTACTTTAAACCAATTGGAACTAATATCTAGGGTTGCTAGCTAAGTTAGGTCACTGAATATATTTACCCAAATTAACTGTACATAATAGAGTCAAGTCCGTGGGTCGCCGTGGCATTGTTGGAATGTGTATTCATTATGTCTATTGAAACCAAGCTTTGTTTTGTACTTGTTTACTTCGTATAAAGCAACTATATAAATAAACAGTGCAAGATAATATAAGTTATTGAATCTTGTTAATATATAAATTTTATTTCTAACGAAAAACTAGTTTAAACTTCTTATTATAATATTATAGAGTTTGATTATTATTATTTTACTTGAAATATACTGGCAAATGGGACACCTTATTGTCACCTTACTGGTAAGTGGTAACAAATATCTATATAATGTCGTGATATGCGTTATTATATATATTATTGATTGACTAGCTCGTTAGCTAAGTAATTACCTAACTAAGGTTATAAGGTTGCAGACCCCGACGTTATGTACAAAATAATTATTTACATTAAAGACTTCGAGTGTGTTGTATACATGTGTTATTTCTTTACGCTTTATCACGGCTAAAATATGACATAATTAATATATTTTGGTCTTTTCATCCCGTTTAACTGGATTTTAGATTATGTATATCAAATAATATTCCCGTATCAAAATTAATTTATCGAAGATCCGTGTTATATATTTTCATTTCTATTTTTGTGTAGCAGAAGAAATCTTCGTATTTTTCCACTAAAACCGCTGCAATGGTCGTCTTCGACACGGATAGGAAGGGATTTAAACACGCGTTCGCTGTCCCTCCCATGACACTATCTCCTCGGCTCTCAGCTTATTGCAATATTTATTTAAAATTCATCTATTTTCTTTGTTCTTAAACTGAGTTCTTGAGTAGATAAAAAATAACGTGCTTAGCCTGAAAGCACTTTAAGCGCTTTCTCCTTTTAAATTGTATCTTTTATGTGCATTTAAATAACAGTATAAAATAGAATATGCTAATATATGCCACCCACATTTAGAGCGAGGCCTTGGAGGGTCACGGTGAAGCAATAGCCGTTTCATTAGTTATCTCAAAGGCCTTTGACCGGGTCTGGCACGAGGCACTACTTAGTAAGCTTCCAGCATACGGCATACCCACTGAGTTCTGCGACTGGATATGTGACATCCTGAGGGAACGGTCGATTCGAGTTGTCGTGGATAGCTGCTCTTCCGATCTAATGGCAATCAATGCTGGGGTACCTCAGGGATCTGTTCTCTCTGCAACCTTGAGAGGTACATGTCCAACTCGCGAGCTAGTCCAGAGGATATACGGTCCTTGAGAGAGTCCATGATTGAACGGATGAACGTGACATTGCAGTGGGTGTCCGATTGGGGTGACGCCAATCTTGTCCAGTTCAACCCTTTCAAAACACTGGCGTGTCTTATCTCCGCGAAAAAGAGTAGCTTCGATTTAACACCCACTTTCGAAAGTGTATCCTTACCGATTACTAACCATCTAGGGCTTCTAGGTATTACCATCACCTCTAACCTCAACTTTCGCCAACAAATTGAGTCTATGGCACAAGCGGCGTCCAAGAAATTATCAATTCTTTCTAAGGTTCGGCGGTACTTCAGCTCTGAACAGCTGCTTAATCTTTACACTGCCCAAGTTCGTCCTGCATGGAGTACTGCAGTCACCTCTTGGACGGTGCAGCCAAATATCATCTGGAAGCTTTGGACTCAGTTGACCGAAGAGCCCGTAGGTTAATTAACAACGAAAACTTCTCAAATAGCAGACTACACACCCTTAAGCATCGTCGTCGAGTTGCCAGCTTATCGGTTTTTTATAGGATACACTTTGGAGAGTACTCGAAGGCTCTTTTCGAACTGATTGAGCCATCTCCATTCCTTTATCGGACTACTAGGCGCAGGCAAAAGTTTCATCTATACGTTGTTGACATACCCAAAAGTCAAACTAAACGGTTTGACAGCTCGTTTTTGGTGAGTCACCAAGATTTGGCACGACCTGCCTGGGTCTATTTTTCCTGATAAGTTGAAGTCTGGAGCCTTTAAGAGAAGAGTGAACAGGTTTCTTTTGGATGGGCGTTTACCACCTTCGTCTTCATCTACACTTTCCATCAGGTGAGATGGAAGACAAACGCCTATTCCATTACAACTATATGTATAAATAAAAAAATTATGTAACAGATATTTTTTTATAAATATTTTTTTCTTATATGAGTTTCTGTCAGCAAATAAATGCTGGAAAAATTTAAATTTTTAAACTCGGATAAGTTGTCATGAATATATTAAAATATTTTTACAAGAACGGGTAAGAAAAAAGGTTGTGCGGTTGGATAGTCCCGCTGGGCGATAACGGGATACGAGTCGATGAAGAACTCCGTGCTGGTACTATAACAGATTAAAGTTTTTACTCACATTATTGTATTTTAAATAAAAATCTTAGCGAAAACTACTTCTTGTTGACGTTAGAAGTAGGAGGTTAACCATAAATTTGTTTTTTCAAATAATAAAATATCCACGGACTTTTTTTTTTTAAATAATTTTACTGTATAATGTTCATATACATATATATATATATATATATATCTTTACCATTCTACATCAATGGAACTGGCCGACGACGATGAATATTAGTGTAAGACTGCCAATTACGGGTTATATCGAAACTTTTTAATTAAAATATCAACACAATTGAATCCGACTCGAGATTCAACGCCGCGATTTTACCTATAATCTGCAATCCTATAATATTTGGTGGCTTTGTGCAAGACCGTCTGGGTAGGTACCACCCGCTCATCATATAATAAGTAGCAATGTTTAATCTTTTTGAAAGCTGAGTGAGCCAGTGTAATTACAGGCATAAGGGTCTCAACTCCCAAGGTTGGTGACACATTGGCGATAAAAGAGATGGTTAATATTTCTTGTTGTGTCAGTATCTGTGTGCGGTGGTGACCACTAAATATCAAGTGGATATATATAAATATATCATAGAAAAAGAGTCATTAAAAATACCTCCCTTAATCTCATAGACTCCTCGTCGGTGTTAGGTAATGAGAAAACCTAACCTAGATACAGAATGAACATGACCTACCTAACATTATTATTTGACTAATATAATATCATACAAAAGATTTATGACATTATATACAAATATAATTTTAATCAAATCGTAATACAGGCAGAAATTATTTACTTAACAACTTCTATTCGAGAGTTTACCTTGCAAGGCTATATCAAAGTCCGCGATAAAAACAGGCTACTTTATATCAGATTCAAGCATCCATTAAAATAATATAACTTCCCATTTAGTTTCATACTTATAAGATTATGCAGATGATAAAAAGCTCGGAGATATATTCGTCGCTTTTCATACAGGTTATATAAATTTACTTATAAACTAACTAATTGTCCCGGCTTCGCACAGGTAGTAAGAGGAAAAATTTACCCTGAATGTAATTGGGTAAAATACGATTTGCGTAAAATCCGTTCTTAATGAGCGTCTACGAGTACGTCGGAGAAGGAGTAACTGACAAATTTCAAGTCAATCAAGCGGATAGCTTAGGAGATCTTGTGATGAGTGGTATTTCGCTTATGTGTATATATAATAATAGAAGATAGTAGTGAATTATGCTATTCGTTTGAGTGAAATAATAACTGATTAGTTGTAGCTACACATTTAATATAATCTTATAAAATATTACTAAAAGTTACAGCAATTTTACTTAAAAAATAAATATAACTCTGTGTACTGAGTGCAAATACCAATTTCAATTAAATTCTCTTAACAATTAGAAGGGGTTTCATGTTTTTTCCTATTGTTCTGGCTTTCGTGACCTGTTATTGTTTTGAGACCCGACTATGCGGCTGGCATTTTAAGCATTTTTTTTAAAACAAGAAGGGTACCATTAGCAATGAAGTCGACGCTAGCGAAGTAATGAAGTTTCTAACATATAGTACTTTCTTATTAAAGTCTTAAATACTGTAATTTTCTTTACTACCTTCGCTTACGAGTAAAAAAAGTAGAGAATTTGTTCCTAATATATGGTAACTCGTAGACCTTACGAGCGTCCCTCGCATACATAATATGCGAACTCTGAGAATATCTTCCTCGGCGAATATAAAGTTACTGCTTGAAACCGAGTTATGTACACTTATAGTCAGATTGAATACGGGGTCCAATATCTTCCTATAATATTATCTCGGCGCGGGTTTACTTTGTGCTTTGAGCTTGCTTGTTTTATAGTTTAAACTTCATTAATGCTGAGCTAAGAATTCAACCCAGACCCTTAATTAACGGCTACGTTTTGTCCATTCAATCTCACTTAGGTACATTGCTAATTAGCAAATTGATTTTTATATAAAGTTCATTTGCAACTTTTGTTCATTTGTTTTTAATACAATTCGTAAAAGTCGAAATGCAAAGCGAAACGTTTAATCCAGTAATTACAGAATCGACTAAAAAGACATCTCCTAATGTGTGTACCTCAATTTACTATCTAAACTTTTGTCCGAGCTCTTTAAGTCTTTTTACAAGTTAATTCCGTTTAAAGTGTTAGCCTTGCTAAATCTAGCTCTGTGAGTTTTATCGTATGTCATGTTGACCTCCCTTAATGACGTACATACACATATAAATAGAGGTAGATTTTATGTCGAGAATCAATAAACATAAGGACAGATTAATACAAAAAATGCATCTCATTTATAAGATTTCCTTGACTTTGTCTTTCTCATAATGAAATATTGGTATTAGTTAGTATTACTGGTTCTTAATTTTGAAAGATTTATATTTTTTTTTTTAATTAATGTTATATATTTAGAATATTGAAGTACAGAAATTTTTTAATTAATAAAAGTTATATCTTCATAGCAACCATTCAATCAACCCAAATTCTCGCAACGCATTGTTAATGCGCCAATTACCTCTGCTTATTTTAGACAAATTTTAATATCTTCGAACTAATGCTTTGAGTTTAATTATAAATCTGACTATACTTCAGGAATTTTTACGGTTATATAACTTCAAACTTTATATTAACCGATATTCGTGGTGACCCGTGTTTTTCAAAATTAAAATAATTTCTTACCCATAAATTTATTTGAAGGCATTCAAAATAATATTCACTGAGGGAATACTTATGTATATAAGATAAATAAAAGTAAATTATTAATATCTATATATTGCATACTAAATCCAGTGGCATCCGGCTTAGCAATCACCATTGCTACATATTCGTTGTACATACATTTAGATATAGTTGTATGCAAAATGGCTTTGTTCATTGCTCACGAATTATCATAGATATAGTCAACACGAACAACAGTGTAGGTATGAATTTCTAAATTACAGCTATTGTTACACGTGAGTGGTATATACATATATAATTTTATTTAATAAATTATATGAGAATATTAACAATAAATAGTAAATCGATTGGAAGTGTTTTCAATTGAACAAAGCTGGACGGTGAACCCGCAGACGTTGAAACCAAAAATAATGTTCTGACATTTAATTAAAGATATAAGTCAGATTGAGCGTAAAGTGAAATTCGTTTTAATTTTGGAAAATGTAAAATAACTTTCAAACTTGGTTACACTCGATTAAAATTATATTATTTCGTATATATATACGAAAACCAAATAAATATATGTAATTGTTTTATCTCCGACGTAAGATGAGGTTATAAGTTTTAACATGTATCTTTGTCTGTGGCATCGTAGCTCCCAAACGAGTGGAACGGTTTTTCTTTCTGTTTTTTTTCTGTTTTAAACCAAATGTGATCGCGATGGTTTTTAACTATAAATTATGAAAATCTGTTCAGGCGACTAAAGATCATCAGTTCATTTTACAGGTTCCATTAATTTGAAATTGCGATCCCCCGACGCGACGACGCTTGTATTCAAATGTTACAAGGTGCTTATAATAAAGCCTAGTTAGTTATATACATTTAAATTTTTATTATTAAGAGGAGGGGAATTTTATTATGTTCATAAAATTTTGTTACATACGTTATTTTGGATTAGCATAATATAACATAAGTTCTCTGAAATGAACACATAATTTTAAATAAAAACTGTAAATAAATAAAAATATTTATATATTTTAAATAACATTGTACATTTTAATATTTTTTTAATTTAACAGATTAAGGATAAAATAAAAGGTTCTTAGCGATCTTTCTTTATTTCTAAGTACGAATAATTCCAATTAAAATTTTTCAACAAGCGAACTCGTTATTTTCGTTTTCTCTGTTCTTTTAACCTTTGACGTAAAGCTGGCTTTATTTTTAATGCAGCAGGTTTTTCATACTGGAATCGAAATGCTTTCAACTCAATTATATATTGGTCTTTTGATTCAATGTTTCTACAATAGATATTTCTAAAATGTATAATGTTATAAAATATGTTAACCCGTGGGATATTGCTTTATAATGCCTCGTTGGTCTACTAGTATTCTTATATGTATATCGCAATGCAGGCTCAAATTCCGGGCCAGTTAAAATCTATTGGGTATTCGCCGAAGTCTGTAGTTTTATGTTGGCGTTGTTTAAAAACTCTTTCGGAAAATGTCCTGCATAGTCTCATCTTATTATCAGATTGAAGGAATCGAGAGTGTTCCTGTTTGAGTGCACACTTGTGCACTGTTTATGTTCTATGAAGTTGATTATATATTACTGTTATAGGATGTTCTGTAATCATCAGATATTTTCATCAGTATCATTAAAAAATTCTACATCTGCTTAGTGGATTTGGTTTAAAATCTAGTTTGAAGATTGGTTCTACTCAAAAAACGTATTCGCCAGAACAACACGAATACGATCTTATTCCTACAACCATATTTAACGCCGGCTGATAAAAAAGTCAACATAAAATATAGCTTGAATTTAGAAAAATATATTGCATGTATAAACAAAGAATCATAAAATATATTCGTTGTTAAATTTATAATATTTTCACTTAAAGAACCACAAATGCTAATATTATATAGAAGGAACGATTCGTTTTTTTACGTACGTTTAGTTGAATTGTCTACAAGGTGTAATTCAAAAGCGACCCTTATAATAAGTTATGTTAACGGATCGTCACCCGTAACATAAATCACTAGATAGATTCGTTACATATAGGATTACCCGGCATTACATTTATATATTTAAAAGTAATTATTATTGACTCGCAATAATCATAAAGCCGGCAAGTGCATACAAATGCTTACATAGCTAATTAAACTACTAGCTAGTAGTATGGTATCAGAAGGTGCTCCTACATACAGAGAGACCGCAGATCGCTTATGTAGAAAGCTTTAGACTCGGAGCATTACGTAAACAGTACTAGGATATAGCGCACCCGAATCCACTCGGCCTTGTAAAATCGCTTTAGAAGTTGGCACGGTTGTTCAAACATTATTTGTGAATTCTAATCGGAAGTAAATATTGGACATTCATCAGTATCAGCAAACTTTATCGAAATGGAAATAATTTGGAATGGAACGAATGAACGGACGTCGGAACGAATTGAAATATATAATGTTATGTCTGCATTTGCACGGCTCCCTCTACTACAGTTCTATATTCGAACTTGTGGGCAACGTACATAAATCTTGCATCGTAAAACATTATGCATGTTGGCGCAGACACTTCGTTTCCTGCTGATGTGACGTATATCTGCTAACATTGTATTATTTCATCGACCGTATTTTTATTATCACCTAAAATATTCTTACAAATAGTATACTATTTACTTTTTACGGGTTTTCTTATTTAACATAGTTTGCCCAGCAATTTTTAATGTTTCTTATATGGAAGTTTGTGGTTGATACTATAAGCGAGGAAGCCGAGATGGCCCAGTGGTTAGAACGTGAGAATCTAAACCGATGATCGCGAATTTTCCTTTACTTAATTTGTGTTCATCATCATATTCATTTTTTTTTGAGGCATTGTGCCTGATGGTGGTAAGTTGTCGCCGCCGCCCATAGACATTGGTGCCATAATTTTAACCATCCTTTATATTGTCTATGCGCCTGGGATGTAAGCAAGCAGTAAGCTTGGAAACTAAGATGTAATGTCCCTTGTGCCTGTATTTATATAAGTTCACTCATCTCTCATAACGGTGCATAACAACACCAAGTACCTATTGGCGGTACAATAAAATATGAATGGGTGGTACGCAGATGCGCTTGCACCAAGTCCTACCAAAGTAAAATTTTAATGGAAGATACGTTTTAAATTAGAATTTTAAATAACGTTTCAACTGTAACTCAGGCTGCCTCATTGACCACGACGTTGCAACGACAGTGACGGAAGAGAGTATCTCGTAGAATGCGGAATGAGAATTATTGGAGACGATAATTCAACGTCGTTGCAAGCAAAACTCATTTAACTATCTTTCTGTTAAGTTGTTTTATAACATTTTGTAAAGGCTTAAGCTGACCAAGATAATTAAACTTTCGTAAGATAACGTATATATGACTTTCTATAAGACGTTATTTATTTATTTTATTTATTTAAAAACTTTTTGCCCACCACATTGAGTAGTATGACAAAAGGCGGACTTAATGCCTAAAGGCATTCTCTACCAGTCAACCTTTAGGCTAAGTGGAAATTCGTGAAGGCGGTAATTAATAGTCGAAAATATACATACATACAAATATTACAACCGTAACCGTAACAGCCTGTGAATGTCCCACTGCTGGGCTAAAGGCCTCCTCTCCTCTTTTTGAGGAGAAGCCGAGATGGCCCTGTGGTTAGAACGCGTGAATCTTAAGCGATGATCGTGGGTTCAAACCCGGGCAAGCACCACTGAATTTTCATGTGCTTAATTTGTGATTATAATTCATCTCGTGCTTTACGGTGAAGGAAAACATCGTGAGGAAACCTGCATGTGTCTAATTTCACTGAAGTTCTGCCACATATGAATTCTACCAACCCGCATTGGAGCAGCGTGGTGGAATAAGCTCCAAACCTTTTCCTCAAAAAAATATTACAACAACAAAGAATATATGAATAATATATACATACTTACACACACACATATTACATTACATTAAAAGGTCATAAAATATATACCCAAAAAATATTTGTCTGGCTTCCTTTATTTTAATTAAATCTGCACTTCAATTAACTACCACGTATAAACGATAAATGGTGTAAAAAATCTTGGAATTAAAACGCCTTAAATGAAACGTGCTCATTATATGTTACCTAGATATTAATAACAATTACTATATTATTACTATAATTAATATATTATTATTATGTTATATTATATAATTATTATAATTATGATATAATTGAAACGTTAATTAAAAAAACATCATGCCCGTCCATAGACTCACTCACCCTTTAATCCGAACACAACTTGTTGTTATATGAGACATTTAGATCGAATGACATATTCTGTAATGCTTTCCTGAACTCGCTTTAAGTCATCTGTTTTTCCGTTAATAGAAACCTTTGAACCGTATGCTATTGTTAAGAGCGAGCCTAAAACCATCAAAATTTCATATTTCACCCTCGTATCCCATTCACACCCTCTCGACGCGCGATCTCATTTCTATGCTTTTCTATCTACAACGACCAGCAATATTCAATTTAATAATTGTTTTTCGAGTTGCATTTATTTTACAAATTATTCTGAAGAATAAATAGTTCTTTTAAAGGAAATTATTACAAGTCGCTGGAGGAACAATCAATAGTCATGGCTGAACAACATGAAGGTTATGTGTATTATAAATCTGCTTTTTTCAGTTGCTATTAATGAAATATTATCTACAAAATATATTGCGATATAATTATTTTTTCAGCGTACCTTACTGAATTGAAATTATTTACTTACTACTAGTTTTTGCGCGCGGCTGTGCCCGCGTGTTTAGTGGAGGGTTGTACAGGTGTTCTGTATAAAATTAGCCTATGTCCTTTCTTCGGATTCAAGCTCATACTAAATTTCATCAAAATTGGTTTATCTATGAAAACGTAATAGAGAGACACAGTTACTTTTAGCTTTTGTATGGAAATATTGAAAAACGCATGTCAAGCTTTAGCTAGTGACGTATATAAAAGTGGATTGAATATAGCATAGGTATTGGATAATGTTTGTTCATAAAAATACGCCGAAGAAAGGACAAACAATCCATATTGATTTGTTTATTTCATTAGAGACGTATTCTTATACTTCAATAACAACGAGTTCGCTTTTCAATAATATCGAA
Source organism: Nymphalis io (assembly GCF_905147045.1). Lineage (NCBI taxonomy): Eukaryota > Metazoa > Arthropoda > Insecta > Lepidoptera > Nymphalidae > Nymphalis > Nymphalis io. Next base: position 3,821,990 of record NC_065888.1, read on the forward strand.
TAAACAAACAATGAAGGATTTGCGTCTTAAATCATCTTAAATATATTCTCATTATAAATATTCCCGAATATAAATACGCACGCATCGAAATTACTCTTTCGATTACTTTTCGTATGTATTCAGAATCTTCGACGTACGTGATCTCATTCCTTGTTAAAATACTTGGCATTATTTGCAAACTGTGCAAAACTTTTGGGTAGGACCCGCAAACTTGTGCGATTTCTTGATTAGTAACGATAGTGCGTACGTGTCAAATGCTAAGAGATGAATAGTGACGAGATACGGTTTTGTTTTACTGTTGATTTAACGGAAATTTTAAAAAACGTCTGTGTTACATTTTTTTCGTATGATTTGTTTACAAAAAAACTATTAATAGTAAACCGTAACAGCCTGTGAATGTCCCACCACTGAATATTCACGTGCTTAATTTGTGATTACAATTCATCTCGGGCTTTACGATGAAGGAAAACATCGTGAGGAAACCTGCATGTGTCTAATTTTATTGAAATTCTGCCACATGTGTATTCCACCAACCCGCATTGGAGCAGCGTGGTGGAATAAGCTCTAAACCTTCTCCTCAAAAAGGGAGAGGAGGCCTTTAGCCCAGCAGTGGGACATTCATAGGCTGTTACGGTTACGATATTTTACTACAATAACATGTCTTATATAATATAACATGTTCAGTAATTAAACTGTATAGATGTTTTACATCGTCAAGTGCTGAGAGGGAAGGTCATGACCTCTTCAAGTTCTCTCTCAAACCGGTAAAGCTTCATATATATACCGTATTTAAAAATATCCATCTTTGTATGATGAAAGTTATAAGTATGCAATAAAAGTTGTTCGTATAGATGTTATGATGATGATAAACATATACAGGTACTAGAATTTCGTTGGAAGCATTACTTTAATAAAAACTACTATTTATATAAACTAATATTTTTATATTTACTATAGTGAAATAAATGCAAATGAGCTGCCCGTTAATGTTCACTGCTGGGTTTAGACAACATTTCTTTTTGAAAAGGTTTGAGTTAATTCCAAATACTGCTTGGAGGATGGTGAATAGGTAGGCGGAGGGGCAAATGATATATATGATGATAATAATGATGAAGTGATCACCATTACCCATAGACATTGGCGCTGTAAGTAATCTTAAACACAATCTTGGTGTGAAATGTATTAAAACGAAAAATGTCTAGTTATTTAGAACACGTGAATCATAACTGATGACTGCCATTCCAAACCCAGGAAGGTACCACTGAATATATACGTGCTTTATTTGAGTTAATTAATCTCGTTCTGTACATGTGTCGGATGAAAATCTGCCATCTGTGCATCCACCAACCGGAGCGGATTGTTGGAATAAGCTCCAAACCTTCTCAATACGAGAGGAGAAATTTGCCTAGCAGTGGAAGATGTACAGGCTTTTACTTTACCACTTTCGGTGTTATAATTCACTAAAGCAGAATTCATGTTTGTATATATTTAAAATGAACTGAAATATTCATCTTTAAATATAAGACCATTCGAACTTTGATTTCTGATACGTAGTAAAGCTATGTGAATAGGAAAAATGTTTCCAAGAAGGAAAAGAATTCACATTCCCACTATTAAACGTCATAATGTTGATATATAGGCTTAAGAGATATATGTTAGGGATTACTGCCTTTGTAGTTCTGTTATAAATTTGCACACATCAATTATGTAAAAAAATATTATTAATGATAGCCGAATATTCCTTTGGTGTTAATAAAATAAATATATTATAACATTCAATATGGTAATATAAATTAAAAAATAATGGTAACTGATAGCATAATTACAGGCACAAGGGACATGGGGCGTTTATCACCGTCCAGGGGACGGTGATTAAGGTGCAGGCCCATATGAAGTATCTGGGCCTGACCCTGGACCGAAGATGGAGCTTCGGGCAGCATTTTGTCCAACTTGGCCCGAAGCTCATCAACGCTGCTGCTGCCTTAAGCCGGCTCCTACCAAATGTAGGAGGGCCGGAAACGCCATGCCGGCGATCATACGGCCGGTGTTGTGTGGTCCATGGCTCTGTACGGTGCTCCCATCTGGGTGGACGCTCTCACCGCTCGGAACAAGGTTCTCTTGCGAAGGCCGCAGAGAATCATAGCGGTGAGGGTGATACGCGGATATCGTACGGTGTCGTGGACGGCGGCAACACTTCTCGCGAGCGATCCGCCTAGGGAGCTCCAGGCGGAGGTGCTCGCGGAAGTGCTCGCGGAAGTGTACCGGTTCCGGGCGGAAGTGAGGTCGCGTGGCGACCGTCCAGGGTTGGAGGAGGTGCTGCGAATCAGGACTCTCGCCCAGCAAGCCCTGATTCGCAGGTGGGAGGAGGATCTGAGGTCCCCATCAGCAGGCCTGGCGACAGTGGAGGCGATCCGTCCCCACTTGAGTCGCTGGGTAACGAGAAAAGGCGGCACACTGACCTTCAGACTGACTCAGGTGCTTACTGGACATGGGTGCTTTGGTAAGTACCTGCACGGAATAGTCAGGCGGAAGGTAACGCCCTCCTGCCACGAGTGTGGTGCGCCTACGGACACGGCATGCCACACTTTGATGGAGTGTGCCGCTTGGGGGCCTCAGCGCCTTTCCCTGGCGACTTTAATCGGCGGAGACCTTTCGCTGCCGAGCGTGATAAATGCCATGCTTGGTAGCGAAAGGTGCTGGATGGAGATGGTCTCCTTCTGCGAAAATGTCATGTCGCAGAAGGAGGCCGCGGAGCGGGAGCGCGAGGAGAGTGCCTCCGCTGACCTGCTTCGCCGAAGACGACCGGGGAGAAGACGCCGGCGCTATGCGCATCTTCTCCTTCCGCCGTGAGTGTCGCCGGGGCCAGGGGGTCTCTGTACCCCGAGTACCCCCTAGGATTTGGAGGCCCGCAGAAGCGGGCCAACCGTCGGGACGGCACGGTAGTATGCGCAAGCGATCCCGTGACGTCCCCCGACAAGATGGAGTGGGTACTGCTGGTTTTTTAGTGGGTATTCCGGCGCCTTCAGCGCCGGCGAGTCCCACATACCCCCCCACCTCATGTGGGGGAAACACTTAAATTTGTTTTTCCAGCGAGAAAAAAAAGGCACAAGGGACATAACATCTTAGTTCCCGAGGTTGGTGGCACATTGGCGATGTAGGCAATGGTTAACATTTCTTACAATACCAATGTCTACGGGCGTTGGGGATCACATAGCATCAGGTAGTCCATATGCTCGTCCGCCTACCTATGCTATAAAAAAACACGTTGTCAAGCAAAACAACAAAAAGAAATGTTTAATGATTCTAACGCAAAATGAATTATTAACATTGGTATAAACAAAGAATTTATGCAAACATCTATAGACAAATTGAGAACCTTCTATTTTGAAGCCGTTAACTTAGAACGTACCGTAAGCCTAGAACCTTCTATTTGAGAACCTTCTATTTTGAAGCCGGATAAAAAAAAAAATTTAAAGCAACTCAAATAAGCTCACTTTACATATAACATACATCCAGGCATAATATTCACAATTTATTATTCAACGAAAGGGTAAAATACAAAATATGATAACAAACGAATGTAGTCGAGCGCATTTGCGTAAAATGATGAAATATTTTTATTTGACGTTTCACTGTATTTGACTTTTGCGGTTTTGTATCGAATTTTGTTTCATTGTAGTGTTCAAATTTTAGACGCGTGTTTTAATTGACAGTGAATATTTATATAAACTTACATATAATTTTAGAGAAAATTTTAAAGAACAATAAAAAAGATATCATAATTCTGTATTAGTACTATAATAATAACTCAAATTGGATCGATTGCAAGATTGTTCAACGAGAGCAACTATTTAGGTAATTAAAAATATTGCATTTGAACTGAGAATATATTATTATTATATTGTTTGAGTAGTTTTTCATTTTCGAAGCAGTTTTTTTAATATAAATAAATAATGTCTTTATAAAGTATTGCAACACTTAAAATTTCTTTAAGCGCTTTGTGAAAGCAATTGGAAGTGGTTCAAATATTCTTAATGTTACAAAAGTTTCTACGAGAAAAATCGTGAGGGAAGACGTTTGCAAGTTACCATCGCTGTTTCGGTCATAAAAACACGTCATTGCTTCTTTGAATACTTAATAAGGGTTTTATTAAAATTCCGTGCCCTGTTTTGCTATACGCTGGGTTCGTTTTGGGGATCGTCTTTTGTTTTGTTTGTACTAAACCTAAAGGTTTATCAAATTCTCCTATGACTAATAAAATGGAATTGAAGTATAAAATATCGTAAAGGAATGCGCTCAGTTCGGCAAATTTCTCTTCGACTATGCGTGCTTTGGACTAAAGTAGTTTCCTTAAAAACTATTATCCCACTATATTCAAGAGATCACTACGATCAGGGTAAAATGACGGAACCTGACTGACATTGCTCAGTGTATTGTTTAAGACATGTCAATATTGTAAGTGCTTACAAAAGAACATAACAATTAAATATTTTATTAATATATCTAACAGTCAAATAATTAATTCAAGACTGAAATGTCATTATAATTAATATCTATATAGATAAAAAAATCGGTGCGCGTGTGTTTGTAACTTTTCTTTTCAAAATTATTCGGTCATCTTGCTGGTTTGTTGCTATTGTTGTACCCGGTAGGTGGTGCGTACATTCAGTTTTTTTTTTTAATTTCGACCAAATTTATTTTTCACACGTAACCCTAGTTTCCAGCCTTCCATCAGCTCACCTTTTTTTCAAATCAATGTTGTATTTTTGTTCGTAACTCATGAATCTTTTATTAGATAAAAATATCTCTGGATAGTAAAGATTTTGTTTTACTCGTACGAAGTTGGACTGGCAGCTATTATAATGTAACGTCAATACCATTCAATAGAATAGATAGAATAGAATAAAAACAGTGACATTAAACTGTTTGCAGTTTAAGATAGAACAATTTTCATGTAAGACTTTTTTCACTAACAAAAGCAATGTGTTACAAATCTATTTCCGACGCATCCAGGTTTCCTCACGATCTCCAATATCGTCGGACACGCTATGAATTTTAATTTAGTATTTTAAAAATTCTCTGTTACACATTCGTAGTCAAATACGCAACTTTTACCTGAAATCTTATTAATCGTTTTAGTATTTCATATTATATTATAAGTATTTAAATAATATAAACTGATATAGTACCTAAGCGCTGACCTCGTACTACAGCTACGGTGACAAAACCACACCCACTTATTTTTAAATAAGTTATAAATCGTAAAGAAAAGATTGTTTTAAAAATGGATATTCGAAATTCGAAATTTAATGTAATTATTTAAAACTTTCAAATATTGAATAGAAATTCTTTAAAGTAAAGTTACTTAAAATTAGAAAAGTTAATATCTAGGTCTCTTGTAAACTCTAATTATTAACTTCTAGAAACTATAATTTTATTAAAATTTACTCATCTTTCTAAATTCTCATCAGTTTAGTTAACTTTCTGTTAAGCATATTAATAACCTTTTTACTCCCTTATCTTATTAAGTAATAATATTTACTGCTTATCTATGCTTGAAGAGATTTATTTTCTATTTCGTAGTTAAATTAAATTAATAAAAGACTACATACATATTTAAGGAGATCCTAACAGAAGGATTAAATAATAAGCACTTATGTCTTCACTGGGACTGGACCTAGGTATTTAAAAATAGTGTTTATTTGAGCCTAAATATGTATGACAATATTTATTTGCCTTGGTCTATGACGGGTCTATTTGGTTTTAATGGCTGAGAGTGCAGCGTCTCCTTTAAAATAAAAATTACGTAATGTTATTTTTTAGTGAGTCTCTATTTCGCAGAAGCTGTGCATTGATTGACGGTCAGTAAGGATATTGCGTTTTATAAAATAACATATTCAATAACAATCCACATATTAATGAAAACAATAGCAAATATTATGACGATCACAAAATATCGAAATTGACCCAAAAAACTAAATATAATGCACAGGTCAATAATTCATTTCATTTTAAATTTTACATTTTCTTCTTTCTTCTTTTTTTTTTAAAAAAAAGGTAAAATAAATGCAATATGTTAATAAAAATTAAAATATTGAAAAATTAAAATTTATAGGGTTACAACAGTCATGACGTCTATATAAAAATATATGTATATATTTTTAGTTTACATACAACATTTCAGTCAGTCAGTTGGTGAAACAAGAGGCAACTTAGAAAATAATTATTAGCTAGAAATAACCGGACACTATCGAAAATTAAAAAAAATCGAACTTTACGAACCACTCCGAACTTTAGATTGGCCTTTGAGAAGGCGCCGGGTCAGTGTTGATTAAGAATGTTCTAAGAATAACATTATGGATTTCCGTCTGAACTTTTTTCGGTATTTTCCAAAAAAGAATCTGAATTACTTTTGAAATAAATGATAAAATACGATTTAATAACATTTAAAATTTCAATCATTGAATAAGTTTTAAACTTTAGTATAATAAATTATTGATTATTCGATTGAAAACTGACAGCGTTTCGTAGCTCAATAGTCAATACAGTCATAGGCCGATAATGTCCCACTGATGGGTAAAGGCCTCTCTCGTAAGTGAGAAGGTTCGAAGCTTATTCCACGCTGCTTTAGAACCAGTACAAATGTAGTTAAATTTCGTCCGACGTGCGTTTATTTGTTCACCGATTAGCAGGAGAGCTAAATACAAATTAAGCACATGATATTAAATTACCTGGATTTGAATTCGCATTTCTCGTGAAAATCCACTTGTTGTGTCTACTAAACCATCTCTCAACTATTGGATGTATTAGATTGATTTGAAACGAGCCACTGAATGGAATCCAACATTCGCAACAGCTTTAAACTATGTTATGAAAGCCTCGAGAGACACAGACCGTGTTATGTTCAAAATTTACTAAGTTTTAGATTAATCGATTACTGTGCGGTGAGATACAAGTTAAGTTCGTCTTTGTATAAATCAAGTTTCTCCATTTGTCTGCGACACGCTTAGTTTTATCTTAGGGAAATATTTAGTACATTTCCTTGACCGAAACAATATAATATAATTATCATACGAATATTTGTTTTATACAGTTTTACGTTTTTTTGAACTTTTATTTTATTTCATAGTTTCAGGACGGGATTAGGCATATATGATGCATATTTTTGTGCTGTAGATATTACAAAAGCTGCCGAATAAAAATTCGGTCCAAGAGCTTTTTCTAAAGCTACGATTCAAAAGTGCTTGCTGGATTCTACTTGAATAATGTATATTTTGATTTGATTTTATTTGAACACATCCTTTGTCTACAGAAAAGTGTGGCCATACATACCATAATCACAGTTACCATTTAAATTTGAAAAAACAAGGCGAAAAATTAAGGATATCCAGTTTCGTTAATTTTTTGTTTTTACAATAATTCATCCTTATCACTATTGTGATGTTATCTGTTGATAATGTATTCATTTTTTAGATAAATCTAGATAAGTCTTTAACACTTTGCTATTACGCGTAATATTATATATCTTGAACTGGTATTTATAGAAGTATTATATATATTCATGCGTTTATTTAAATCAAATCATATTATTATTATAATTAAAATAAACGCATGATAAAAAACGCGGGATGTATCCGATAATATAGAATAATACTGGCGTTTTTTATAGTTAATTGTTTAAAAAAAAATAACACGCGATAAAATATTTTGTTTTACCTGCACAAAGTTGGAACAGACAGCTTGTAGTATAAAGACAACTAGTATCCAAATTTCATTTTTAAATATTGGTCGTTAAATTATATTGATATTAATAACAGTATTTTCATAAATATATGATTACTCAATCAACGTTTATTAATGATAATAAAGAATTCGTGAATGTAATTAATCTTTATAAATTGAAATGATACGTGCTACAGGAAATCAATTTTCCGGTCGGCTACATTGCATCGAGTACGGCTGTGCCGGCTTGTCGTTTGACTTTTTAATATTTCGCTATAAAAATGAATACGTCCAATACTTTAAGAGTTTTCAATGAATTGCAAAATTTCAGGCATGAATTTATTAAAAAAATAACGTCGTATCACGAGATGCGAAATATGAATTTAATTAATTCATTATATATATTTTTTAATTTTTGTATGTTATGACTTTTTATTCATACATAAATAGTTTTACATTTTATACACTTTTACGCTTAGCAACATTATAATATTGGTTTAATATTTAACCATTTTACTCAGTGGTAAGGCTTTGTGCAAGCACGTCTAGGTAGGTACCATTCATGCATTACAAATTCTACCACCGAAGAATAATAGTCAGAATCGTTGTGTTCTAGTTAGAAGGGTGTGTAAGTGTAAAAACAAGCACGAGAGTCATAACATCTTAGCTGTCTGTCTGGTATATTTTTTGCACTGCCAATGTCTGTCGGGGGTGGGACAACTTACCATCAAGTGGCCCATTTATTTCAAAAAAAGTATGAAGCAATGTTCCTTTACAAAAGAATACATACATGAGCAATTCTTCAAATGTATACATATATTTTGGAAACGGCTTTAACGATTTAGTTTAAATTTTAGATATGTTTAATTATATAAGTTATATATTTTTTTATAAAAAAACGCAATACTTCGCAAAAAAATAAATATAAATTATTATTATTAGTGCAGAGCAAAGTTCGGTCGCCAAGCTACTTATAATAATATGACATAGTATATAAATAATATCACTGAAACTGACTTGTGCGCTTACTAACGGTCGCTGGTTCGTTTCTATTCGCTCCGAGGCTCCTGTGTACATATGTAGGTTTTTGTCGTAGTATGAGTTTTTGTATTTATGACGTGTCTGCTTCCGACCTCCGAAAGTTGGAACAGTGTGGAGCGTTTATTATATTTCTGATGATGTGACGTTAACATTTTATGAACATTTTTAGTTGGAAAGAAAGTTACATATAAGACATCTATATATAGTACAGAAACAGGTAAAACTACTTTTCAAACTGCAGACAGTTTACAACTGAGCAAATATATTGCGAAGTCATTTAGAACTCGTCTCCGCTATTTGTGCACGAAAATTTATTAATTTCAAACATTTTCTTAAATTTTTATTTTACTTTAACTAAAGAACCGCTATTCAAAATACAAAAGAAAAAGCGGTAAAATTAAAGTTAGCTCATCCATAAATGCGCGATCTGTTCTGCATTCGTTTAGCATTTCATTTTAAATCTTTCGCTGAATGCAAAATTGAAGTTCTCTCAAGTTATAATGCGCTATCAAACTTGTAGGCAAGCATCAACAGCGTTTTAGGTGGATACTGTAACAGATAACTTTGTTGTGAAGGATAAACGGCCGGCTGAAACTTGGGAACCCCCGAGGCCACTTAAAACTTATGTGGCTTCGTTAGACAACGTCCCATATTTCAATGCTTGTTAAGATCTTAAAGTACACTACGTGCCTTCCTTAAAACATCTCTCTATCGCTATAACTGCATGTTTAAAGTGTAATTATCATATGACGTAATATGACAATAGCTGTTTTTGTTATAGATTATTTTTGTCACAATTATTCAATTTTAAATCAATCGATAGCATTTTTAATTGAACAAAGCTGTACTGTGTACTATCAAGCAATGATATTCTGGCAATTAATTAAAGCTGTATGTCAGAATGTGTGAAAAGCGGAATTATTTCAATAATGCCTTCATTGGCTTTAATGTGTTTGAAATATTTAATTAATCATTGCAAAGATTTTTTTTATTTGGGAATATAACATGTACAAATATTATAAATTAAATTATTAATCTCTTTTTAAGTTAATTTGACTATATGTAAGTTATCGAAACCCAAACAATCATTTGTTTTATTTTAGATTACCGTTGCTACCTAATAATTTAAATATCGCATGTGTATAATTCCATTTCGAATAGGAATTGTGTTTATGTTGTTGTAATTTAAATAATAATAATATCCTGGCACATTATTCATACACTGCGATCTGATCCCAAATTAAGCAGAGCTTGTACTGTGGAAACCAGACAACTACAAACAAATACATACTTATATAGATAATTACAACCAGACTTAGAACTAACAGACATATTCATGCACACTAATGTCTGGGTGGGAATCGAACCCACAACCTTCGGCTTGAAAGGCAAGAAATTGAATTAAAAATAAAGTTAAATAATAAAGTTAAATAATTAGAAATAAAGTTATCTACCAACCACGCCAACCGTCTCGAAATTTAATTATGATACCTTTCAAAGCTAGTTCAATGGAATCTGTAATCTATTATTATTCGCCTAGATGACAGACAGCCAGAAGTCAAACGACGATTTTGATAGTATAGATCACATGGCGTTCAATATTATCAGGGCGCAATCCAGGGACGTCAGACATCGATCGAGATGTATATTTATTATTATCTACGCTATTTTTATTATAAGTAGGGAGTCGGGTGGATAAATTTTTATTATTTTTTTATTTATTTTGAACAAATTATACATATCTTAAACAATATGTACGATAGTAACTACAATAGTATAATACTGTGTCGTCGCTACTAACGCCCTCCAATTCGACAGCACATCATTCGACACATTTATTTATTATTTGTTCATTGCAAACATAACAATCAAATATCATTTAATTTAACAAAATATAATATATACATCTAAATATATATACTATAAGGAAGGGATGGGGTAGGAAGGAAGAATAGATTAGGTCAATGTTATATTGATCGTTTTAGTAATGATTCAGTCTCATCATAGCCCAAATTGAGAAGCCAGTTGGTCATTTGCATTTTACACTGGTAAGTCTTAAGTGAGAAAATATTGATCTTCTTATTTATTCTATTATATAGAATCGAGCTCAAGTAATTGTATTGGTGACTTGCTATTGCTGTTTTAAATGGAATGGTCCGGCAAACCCTATCACTTTTGCGCTTTTTTGATACAAACTTAGTATTATAGGGAATATTTTTATGCTTCCGAAGAATTGTTTGCAGTATATACAGTTGACGCACTGTGAGAACTTTACAGGATTTATATAGTTCAATTGTAGGGAAAAAAACGGATAGGCTGAGAGATCATAAGTATTAATAAAAATTGTTTGTGTTGTGGTTACATTCATATTTAATTTTTTTATGGACTTATGTATATGCTTTCACTTTTCTGTAGATATTTCCACGATCTATAAATATATAGTATTAGTACACGGAAACACATTTTCTTCCGACAACGTTAACAAAATAAACAGCACGTAAACATACTATCCCATCAAAAATATAAATGTGAAACGAGAGCCAAGTTCAATACTAAGATATATGCCTTGGTTGTTGGCTTCAACGAAAAAATAATCCCTTATAAGAAGATCTAGATGGATGTGAAGTTCAATGGTCAGTCCTGAAATTTATTTATAGCAACATAAAATGTTTTAATATAATTTAAAATATCATTTCTTCTTATAACTAAGAATAATATATTGAAGCCAAAGGTCTAACTTGGTTATTTCAAGGAAGTTATGAGTCAAATTTGACACGTTTATGTGAAATAGTTTTTGAGTAATGAGGGGGTCAAAAGTGGCTCCAAATGTTTCGTGTAATATTACACACGGTGCTGCTCGCCAGTTCTGTTGCCTAAACTTGGCATGACACGCTACCGCGTTCTAAATATAGCGAGTAGCCTCTGTGCCCCGAAACTATAAGTTAAAATAATATGGAAGTTCCATATCAAAATGATTAGTCATTTTTACAAATCCAGAAAACCATCAAACAAAGACATACTACCTTTACGTACTACCAATCTACAATATTCAATTGATATGAAACAAAATAAAAAAGTAATCGCATAAGCTGATCTCTTCATAATATACATTAATGTTTTGTTTATCATCATATTTCAGCAAGAAGAAATGTTATGTAATTGTCTTAAATATTAGTAATTTCTATGACTAAATAGTATATGTCTACAAACAATATTCATCGCGTTCGTAATATTTGACTATAATTTGTTTCGATAAAGAATTTGAACAGTGATCTCAGTGTTATTCCCAAATCGCAGAGCTAATCCCAATACGATATTTACATACATCCTGACTAATACAGACTTAGACGTTGAAGCAGCGAAACATGCTAGATGTTGGAATATTTGAGGGGTTGATATGATCGGGAAATCCACAGCTAAACCAGAATAGGCACGCAAACATTAAATTCAAACGTAAAACGATTCAATGTTAGCACAGGCACGAATGAATTTGCTCGACTCACATGTTACGTACAAACTAATTTATACTGGTTTACTGTAAATACATTTTTCAAGCGAACGAATATTTAAAAAAATTTTTTGTATTGAAACAAATAATAATACACATTCGTACATACCTAACGGACTTTGTTGCAAATGTTTTATGCATGTTTTTCTTGTATTATTAATGTTTCATTTCACTTAAGTAATTACTCTATATAATAAAAAATTAAAATAAATGATCAGGACGGCTTTCGAATGGAATTAAGTTTTTTAATATCTTGAACGTAATTACAGTTTAAGCACGTGTGTAACGTGAAATTATTTCAATTTATGAATAGTAAACCGTCTTTGTTCTTGAGTTCGTACTTCTGCCTAAAAGCAGCCACTAAAAACCAGCAATGGGGCATCATCTTTAAAATCGAGCTGAGCGGAAGCTGATTTGTTGCGATATGTTGCTTTGTTTAACAACAGTTATAATAATAATATATTTTCCTTATATTAATAATCTTTCCTATTATTCGTTTACATTCGTATGTATGTGTGTATTTGGTTTATTGTAAATCGTCTTTATTGTAAACTTTTTTTTTTTTTATAGAATAGGAAGGCGGACGAGCATATGGGCCACCTGATGGTAAGTGGTCACCAACGCTCTTAGACATTGGCATTGTAAGAAATGTCAACCATCGCTTACATATCCAATGCGCCACCAACCTTGGGAACTAAGATTTTATGTCCCTTGTGCCTGTAATTACACTGACTCACTCACCCTTCAAACCGGAACACAACAATATCAAGTATTGCTGTTTTGCGGTAGAATATCTGATGAGTGGGTGGTACCTACCCAGACGAGCTTGCACAAAGCCCTACCACCAGTAACTTATTTAAATTACACCCCTCACGGCTTACATATAAATCGTTTTAATTTAATTCAATTTCATAAATATATTATTTTAGCTGTGTTCATTATCACTTTGTTTATAGAAAGACAAATGGGCGAATTTCACCCTCTGGTAAATTCTTCTTCTTCGAGTGCCACTCCGACTAGCGAAGGTTGGCAGTCAGCTTTAAATACTTTTTTTTATAGAATAGGAAGGCGGACGAGCATATGGGCCACCTGATGAGAAGTGGTCACCAAACGCCGTTAGACATTGGCATTGTAAGAAATGTCAACCATCGCTTATACAGCCAATGCGCCACCAACCTTGGGAACTAAGATTTTATGTCCCTTGTGCCTGTAATTACACTGGATTCAAACTGGAACACAACAATAACAAGTACTGCTGTTTTGCGGTAGAATATCTGATGAGTGGGTGGTACCTACCCAGACGAGCTTGCACTGGTGGTAGAGCTTTGTGCAAGCTCGTCTGGGTAGGTACCACCCACTCATCAGATATTCTACCGCAAAACAGCAATACTTGATATTGTTGTGTTCCGGTTTGAAGGGTGAGTGAGCCAGTGTAATTACAGGCACAAGGGACATAAAATCTTAGTTCCCAAGGTTGGTGGCGCATTGGATATGTAAGCGATGGTTGACATTTCTTACAATGCCAATGTCTAAGAGCGTTGGTGACCACTTACCATCAGGTGGCCCATATGCTCGTCCGCCTTCCTATTCTAAAAAAAAAAAAAAAAAACAAAGCTCTACCACCAGTAAAACCTTCTTGTTCTTCGCGAGGCGAAAGAGTTCGGCAGCCCTCGCGATTCCCGTCCATTCACGGATGTTGCACAGCCAAGACTTATTTCTGCGCCCAACAGCTCTCCTTCCGGCAACTTTTCCCATCGTAATCAGTTACAAAAGTTCATATCTTTCATGCCTAAGCACGTGTCCGAGATATGCAACTTTTCTCTTCTTGACAGTCTCCAAAAGTTGCCGTTTTTGGTTGACGCGTCGCAGAACTTCCACGTTCGAGACCTCTCTCTGGTAAATAGTCATCATCAAATAAATAAAATTATATCCATATACCCTATTTCAATCGAAGAAAGAATAAAAATAAATAAAGAAACCTTAGATATACATATTCAATACGAGTTGTTTGACTAAATTTTGAAATTCTACACTAGTTCGATGCAAGTGAAGTAAGTTTACCTTGGTTTATATGTACATACATGCCTGTTTCATAAACATGAGTAGTTACCAAGTATATTTCATTACATAAATACCCTCGCACGTGCTGACGTTGATCTTCCTTGTGCTCGATTGTAATTATCCAGATTACACTGTGATTACTATTTTCTCTTCTTGGGGTGAAAACGTGAAACTAACATATATTATTCCAAATTCAAATTAGTCCTTCACATTAGCGCGTTCAAGCATTCAAAATCTACAGCCTTTTAATAATTAATATACTATTTATTTTATTTTATAATTAGTATACTATTATTAAAAGGCTGTAGATTTTGAATGTTTCAGTTTCACTTTTTAAAGGTAGATATTAAATCTGAAAGCATCATGCTCATTAATAAAAATTCGCGATTAATTAAAACATAGAACTGAAAACATTTATAATTCAAAAGGTGCAAAAAAATTATGCGAATTTATTAAAAGTAAGTTTAATATTTCCTAGTTTGTTAATAAACCAATCTGTTTTGAATTCAGCATTTGAATTTAGGTTTATAATTAATGGCTTAATACCCAAATAACCGTATCACATCAATTTGCTCGATGCGATGACTTCTGATGATTATACATTTAAACTTTTTTTTTAACAAAATTTGTATGTGGGCAGGCTAATGGGCCATCTGACGGTAAATGGTCACACCACCTTCAAACCGAAACACAACAATAATAAGTATTGCTGGTAGGCGGTAGAATATCCGATGAGTGAGTGGTATACGCCGCAGGCTTGCAAAAAGCCAACTATACTAAATGTTAAATATCTGAAAATTATATGTAAAAATAATGCTTTTTTTATTCGTATTGTATACGTTCACGCATCATTCATATGATAATAAGAAATCGTGTTTATTTTTTATAGTCATTTTTGTAAAGATTTATTTTATACAAATATATTTTCACCGTCAACTCATAGCGAGTCGTATTGGAAAATGCTGGTTATAAATGTATGAGCTTATTTAAGTTAAAACTTGCGCCTTAAAAATAATATTAGTTCGCCACAAATAAATTGCATTGATATTTATCGCAGGCACCTAAAGTATTTGTATAATGCGTATTGTATATATGTTTAAAAATGACATATGACTACAATAATTATTACATTTAAAATATCATACATCAAAATAGCGTATCACCGTAAGTCTTGTATTCAACATTTCACGAGTGAGATACGAAGTGCTGCTGTTTAGAATATGCATGGAATGAAATATGCATGCATTTCATCTATTCGCATATTATATGTCCACTGCAAATATTCCGGACGAATTGACTACGTTTGTGACATAATATATTATATTATATTTTAGAGTTTGCGATACATATTAATAGTAAGAAATTAAATGTATTTTTAAAAACTTTTATTTAACTAGCAAAGTCTGTTTGTTAGTTTCTTTAGGTCAAATCTTGCAAGCTGAATTAGAAACACTACCTCTTCCCATCTCATCCCACGGAAGTCCCACCACCCATTGAAGTGTAACCATTAATGTTAATAATATAATATTAATATTAATAAATGCATTGTCATGGCTCTAAAGGAAGAAAGTCCTTAACGGTCAACGCCATAAATAAGATTTTTTTAATATAAGAAGTGTGGTTCGTTAATTTTTTTACTATTAATTTATTTCAAATAAATTCATACTAGAGAATGGTCTTTTCACTAGTAAAATTTCATTTGACGCCAATGTTTATGAATGTCGACTCAACCGAAGAGAACAATCTTTTATTTATTTATTTATTTTGAACAAATTATACATATCTTAAACAATATATACGATAGTAACTACATTAGTATAATACTGTGTCGTCGCTACTAACGCCCTCCAATTCGACAGCACATTTATTTATTATTTGTTCATTATAAAAATAACAATTAAATATCATTTAATTTAACAAAATATAATATATACATCTAAATATATATACTATGAGTAAAGGATGGGGTAGGAAGGAAGAATAGGTTAGGTCAATGTTATATTGATCGTTTTAGTAATGATTCAGTCTCATCATAGCCCAAATTGAGAAGCCAGTTGGTCATTTGATTTTTACACTGGTAAGTCGTAAGTGAGAAAATATTGTTCTTCTTATTTATTCTATTATATATAATTGAGCTCAAATAATTGTATTGGTGACTTGCCATCGCTGATTTAAATGGAATGGTCTGGCAAACCATGTCATCACCATGAAATTTAGTAAGAACTCTTTTTCATCAATCATATACATTAAATAAATAAAAAAAGTGAAAGGAAGATGAACAGATAAACATCTGATGGCGATCTCTGCTTTCAGACATTTGCATTGTATGTATAAATCATTTCTTATCTTACGCGCTGCCTTCGTTATACGTTGTTATGATCCACCAACCACCAACTTCCATTCCAAACAGGAACACAACAATAGAAATCTATTAAAATTATTAATTAATTAAAATCAATGAATTTATAATAATAATAACTAGTCGGTGATATTTAATAAAAAAAAAAACTCCACGTAAAATAGTATTATCAAGTATGTTTGACATAATTACGAAAAAATTACCTTAAATACAATATAAAAGTTGGACTTTTGTTACGACTCACTGTAACATAAATTATTTATTATTGTTGCTACGAGTATATAAAATTTAAGAGGAAATTTTAAAGATCTGCACCTCTTACCCAAAGTTATGTTCCAAGTATCCGATACAGATTTGTCAACGTTCCCTTGCAAATTATCTTAAGCGATAATGTTTTCTCCGACAACGTAGCACATTGATTTAATTACGTTGAAATGAAGAGTTAATACCAAAAAAGCTATATAATATCATAAAGAGATTGTCTCATATCGATCGGAGCAGTAGTGTGAATCCTGAAACAATCATTAAACAAAACTTACCTCTTTATAATATGAATATAAATTAATTTAATTCGCTTATTACAGTTTGAGGTTTACACAATGCTTAGTCCAACAATCCGCTATAGAACGGCACGGCAAATTTAATTCCACTAGCTAAATAGTAATAATTAATTAAGGTTCCTACAACATGATGTCTGCTTAACTACGGACGACATTCTCAAGGGAGATTGGAATTACAATTTAATCACAATTATAAAATAAGAAAACCATTATCTATGACAAATTAATAAAAAAAAAAAATGAGCTCAATTCATTCAGTCAGGTTGATGAACAGCAATACTTAGTTTCGTTCCGGTTAGAAGGATGTGTGAGCCAGTGTAACTACAGACAAGGTTCATAACATTTTCGTTTCCAAGGTTGGTGGTGCATTGGCGATGTAAGAAATGGTTAATATTTCTAATATGGTGATGGAGCGTCCGCCTCCTGCTTATAATATAAAAAAAAATATTAGAATATTTAGTCATAAGAAAATATATTTTTTATGATATTAAAGTTTGTTTTTAGCTTGTAATATTAATGAGAGATGATTTCTCAGAATATAGGACAGGTCGGCTAAACTCTTTCATTATTTCGTTGATTGTTGATTGGTCGCTCGGTCTTTGAATGTGTTGTTTCATATCGGCTTTGTGAAGATGGTTATATTTAGCTTTACAAATATTTCTATGTATTGTAATTATTTTATTTAAATAGTTTAACATCAAATAAGAATCATTTTTGTTTTATTATCATATTTATTTTTATTTGTATCGATAATAGCGCAATGGATCGAATATCGGGCTTCAAATCTAACTTAATTTTCTTGTGGTTCATTTGTCTTACGTCATCACGTGATCGATTGATGGTTAAAAAAAACATTGTGACTTAGACGTGTGGGTTGAAAGTCTTTACATTTATATCTGTCCAACTCCATTTAGGAAGCATTGTGAATTATGCTTTAAAACGTCTCGTTAGATCTTAACCCAGCAGAGCGACATGTGTGTAGGCTGATACTTTTGAAAATTGCCTCGAGAATATTATCAGCGGGATGTTAATAAAAGGAACAACTGTGCCAACGCGTTATTACTTTACATTTTATAAGCGATATAAAGGTAATGACAAAACTGTTAACTTCGTATATTACCTTCGCGTATACCTTGCATAAGTGTCCGACATGTTGAAGTTTATTTAACTAGCGCTCACTGCATATTGTTTGTAAACTTTTCGTATTCACAAAGTTTAATAATTCTCCAAAACAAATCTTAACTATATAGCTTTATGAAAATTCATTAAATTAATATTTAGAGACGAATTTTATTGTAAATAAAAATTAATTAATATATATAACCTCAGGATAATAAAATACATTTTGATTTGGAATTTATCATCAAGTTGCGTTTACACAAAAGGATAATTGGAAAATTTTGTGTTGTTTAGTATTGATATAATATTGTGTAATTGTTGTAAACCTTATTAAAGTTGGAGGGTTTACTTGAGTCCTAGAGTGAAGACCGCGGATCGGCAAACGCAGCGTAGGGCGCCCTTCAGCCAGGTGGACCGATGACTTCAAGAAGGTGGCGGGTACCGACTCGATGAGGAAGGCGGAGGACCTGGAGCTTTGGCGCACCTTTGGAGAGGCCTATGTTCAACAGTAGACTACGAAAGGCTGTTGATTGATTATTAAAGTTACAAACAGAAATCAACAACTATTTTAATTGAAATGCGCCATTATAAACATATTAAAATTTACAATGGATAGTTATGTATTTTACGAATATATACTTATTTGTATCTTCACTGGGCTCGTGGTTAGCTTGTAAGTCTGCTGATCTTAATAGGCGTGTTTTCGACTCCACGATACTGCCGATAAAAAATACCTGTTGTTTTTTTATAATTGCCTGAAACGATAATTAAATATATATATATCGACCATCTTAACGGGGACGGAGTTTTATTGTATAATTTATTAATTATATGCAACAAACGTGTCTCCGCTTGTCTGTTGGTTACATAATAAAAACTGACATACAGGTAGTCTGAGACCTGCATAAGGATAGCAGCATATAAGGAAATGGATTTAAGGTAAATAAACTTGACGAGGATCGAGTCGAGGGAACAGTTATTTTTATATAACTAAAATATTAATGTTACACTGAACCGCTACACATAACTCTGTTTTTCTTTTTAACGGTATTTTCTCGTAAGGAAGCCATTCAAACTTATTGGACAAACCTTAAAAGCCGGGTCATATAAAAGAAAAATATATGGCAACAGTAATGAATTTCTTAGTATGACATTGTATTCAAACATTTACTTTCCTAAGCGAATGTAAGGGACTTTTACTTTATACTATTTTTTTATAAATTTATTTGTAGTTTAAAATTTGGACTGCATCATGATGTTTTGAATTATTACCTTAAATTTGGAACTGTTAGCTGAAGTCGGTTTTTATATAGGCAGATGATACTATTATTTGTCGGAATCCTATGGAGTAAAGTAAAGTGAATGATCTTTTTAACAAGTTTTGTAGCTTATTTCAGCACACTGCTCCTTTGCGGGTTTGTGGAATACACGTGTGGCAGAATTTCAGTGAAATTAGACGCATGCAAGTTACCTCACGATTTTTTCCTTCGTCGTCAAGCACGAGATGAATTATAAACACAAATTAAGCACACGAAAATTCAGTGATGCGTGCCGAAGATTCACGCGTTCTAACCACTAGGCCATCTCGGCTTACCCAATGGATCCAATGGAAATACTTTTTTCTTAATGTTTATAAGTCGATATAAGTCCATTACCATCAGGTGGCCCATTTGGACGTCCGCCTACATATTCTATAAAAAGCCTAATTACGAAATAAAATTTGTGGTAGTTATTTTATAGCGTTTATTTTCTGATATGATAATAATGATATTTCTCTTTACAGGTATTGTGTGACGTTTTTGATTTCCCTGTACGCAGATATGTATGTTATTTTAAAAATGTAGGTATTTTTATTACATAAGATCATTTAAACTCCTTAGTTTGCCAAAAACATGTTTATTGCGGTATAACTTACTGTATAAAAAAATGTATGACACTAAAGACTTTATCTTTAGTGTCATACTTACAGACTTTGTCTTTAGTGTCATACATTTTTTTTATCCTACTCGATAAAATTATGTGAACGCTTTTACCAATCTAACCTCCTTTTACCTCTATCGTATTATAGTATTTAACCTCTTTTATGAAGAAATATTTTAACAATAAAGGTGTTGCCCTTTATCATTCACACAAAATTATTGTATCCAGTGAAATAAATTGCTGTAGAAGATTCGCGTGTAGTTTGATTTCCCAAGTGAAAATGAACGCTAAGCGCAACAGGCACGTCGAATTAACCGAATAATTTACTTCGAAAACTCACGATAGAAATTCCGCTCTTCTATTATTTTCTCTTTGAGGCTTATTCTGTCGCTAATTGTTATGATTGTGGTCTTTCGGATCGTGATTATGTTTTTGCTTTGAATTTGTTCTCAATTATTTTCATAATTAACCATTCTCTGACACTTCAAAGAATAACGAGTAAGATGTGGTATTTTTTTTTCAAACCAATTTAAAATGTTTTGTAATGATATTCAAATATCTTTATTATTGTTGAAGCATTACACCACCTTACTGATTGATAACCAAAATGACTAACAAAAAAAAACCTGAGAGTAAATGGCGAAAGAAATATATTTATTTTTGTTGATTTTTAATAGCTTAATACTTTTAAGGAACACTTAATACGATGGTTACATTCCTGAGGCATTCTATAACTTCTTGCTTTAAAATGAGACGTTTAAACTATTTCAGATACTCATGTTATTTCAGAACCTCCGTTTGTCTATGTATTATCTATAACGCTATGGAGAATTTATCGGTATTTCGCTTATTGAGAAGCTGCAATTCCGATACTTGTATTGAATTCTGCAGTCCATAGGCTTCAGGTGTAAAAATGTTATATGAATTCCATGTCGATATCATATGACTATATCTTATATTTAAACTGTATTATTTATAATATCATATTTGGTATTAAAACAAAATTTTCGCGAATGTTGTATTTAAAATTAGTTTTATTTACCCTAGTACGACGAGACAAACAAGGTGTTAAATAGTATATAAGTTAATGTGTTCATCTCAAACCATGTAGATCATAAGCGACTTATAATATTTTAAGGTGTAGTTAACCTTGTCATAGAATTCCGCGTGTCCTATAATAATAAAAAAAAAACAAGTAAAACGCTTCAGTGATCAAAGCTATTCTGAACAAACTCGAAAGTCACCGCACAAAACGGTTGTAAAACTACATAAAATGATATGATAATTATAACATTTCAATATAAACAGATCAAAATAGTATAAACCATATGTCAATATTTTACGGATGAGTTATGTAGTGAGATCTAACAGAATCGCAAAACTGAGCCGACTATATTTCAAAGTTCAAAGGAGTTCAAAACGTTCGACTAAGCAGCACATTAACATTCTGACCGAAAAGTGTAGTTCGATTTTTGGATATTCAATTTTTAAACTACCGTGGACTGTGTGAATGACTCATGCACAGAATACAGCTATAGATACAATATTAGTATTTCTAATTTTATATTGTATTTATCTTTCAATACATTAACCGTATTATTCGAAGGTAATATTTATGCGTGTCTATTTGCTAAATGTATTAAATATATTTTCCACTTGCTCGCAAAAAAATTGAAGGTTCATCAAGAAAAAAATGTGTTGCTCTATTTTCAAATTTAAACCATAATTTAAAAAAAATACAGAATAGTGGCATCTTGGCATCTTAAGTAAAGCATGACAATTGTTGTAAGTATATGTTTTCTGTCGATTTAGCAATTTACAGCGCCGCGGGTTAATGCATGAATGCGGTTTAACTTATTTGAAGTAGGGTTAGGTACGAGTAATGTACTCAGGTTTGAGTTAAAAAACAAGATCTTAATATGAAACTGCTAAAGGCTATGTCACTAATATAACTGTTATCTAATTTTTGATCTTTGTTTTAATATGTCTGTACCTTTTAGGAGACCTGTGCCTCCTATCCATTTATGGAGAACATGTTTGGAGTTTATGGCGCCATGCTACTCCAATGCGTGCTGGTAGATTCATATGTGAAAGATTTTCATCTGACACATGACTCGAAATGTTTTACTTCTCCACCAAGCACAAAGGGAAATAGAAACATAAATTAGGCACATGCAAATCAATTACATAGCTATGAGTAGTACTAGGAGTTAGTAGTCACACGATTGTATCATTTGAAAGTGATCATTGAATTAAACAACACAAAAGATCAATACACCATTGTGGTATTTAATACCACAAATACAATCCTTTAGGGTATATTTATGGACGCTGAACCAGCGAAATTAACTAACGATAAATATTACTATCCATTTCAATATGTTACAAAGAGCTAACAAAACTCGCTAAACAAACACGTGATATATGTATATAGTAATGTGAAACTGAGCTTTAAAAATAAACTGCAGTGGACGACACAAAGACATTTTATTGGATCCCAATATTAAATTCATACGGCTGCATGCATTGTAGATGCTCGATAGAAAATATTAAATCATTTTGTAAGTCAACATCACGTTTCAAGCGTAATGTTGATATTAATGAAACTCAAATAGAGACAGGTCAATTTTTAGGAACAGTTTCGTAGTTCGTCATATATTCTACCGCCAAGCAGCGATTCAGTGTAACTAAAGTAATATGGGGCATAACATCTTAGTTGCCAAGGTTGGTGGCGTATTGGCGATTTAAGAAGTTAATATTTCATACTGCTCTTATGTCTATAGACCATGGGGAGCAGCAGACGGTCCACTTATCAGTTTGCCTACCTGATGCAATAAAAATAAAACGATGTGAATCAACTATTCGTGCGCCGTATGGATAAGTTATACGTAGTTATACGTTTATGCTGTGACGGTAAACGGCATGCACTTATACTGTCATGCCGATTTTTACTCCCTTACATGTATGTGGCGCCTATTCAATAAACTCAATTGATATCTCGTTCAGACATTAGCTACGAATGGATATAATTTTCAGGCACAAAATTGTCGCTGTAAATTATCTAAGGATGCGAATATGCATTGTATCTTAAAAGACGGCAACGCACCTGCAAGCCCTCCGTTGCATGTATCCATGGACGGTGGTAGTCCCTTTCTAAAAAGGCTTACATAAATATCATTATTTTAACTACTTTATATGTGCTAATGTTTCGAAGTGTAACGCAAAAGTAAGACTTGAGTGTATTATACAAATGTTATTTGACGTGTGCCTACTACTATCTATCTATCATCTTTTCAATGATATATCATTAAAACACAATTTTAATTCACGTTCAAAAACGATAAAAAAAGTCTTAACATTTGTAGTATTGCTGCCAGTGATATTTTAATTTTCGAAATCTAATTTAGATATTTTTTCCAGTTCCAATGAAAATGCATAATTATCGCTTGTTGTTCTGAAAGCCTCGTTGTTCAGCAATGAGACGATCTAATGAACCGAATTCAAAGTGAAGAGTGCTCGCGGCAATGGCTTGAACCGCAGGCAACTGTAACTTTGTTACGACTTCTAACCCGTAAACAAACAGCGTAATGTAAACAAGGTCCAATTATATCCGGACTGCGGACGGTTCGAGGTGATATGAGATATTTCATTTCTCAATAAGAATTTATTATTATTTCAAAATCTAGCAATTATTAATGTTTAATATCATTTATTGTATATTAAATTATCACAAGCTTTATTTGGTGGTAGGGCTTTGTGCGGGCCCGTCTGTGTAGGTACCACTCACTGATCACATATTCGGCCACCAAACAGGAATACTACTGTACTGTTGTGTTCCCGTATGAAAGGTGAGTGAGCCAATGCACAAGGGACATAAAATCTTAGTCCCCTAGGTTGGTGATGCATTAGCGATCTGAAGTGTATGTAATGCTTAAAATTTGATATAGCACCAATATATATGGGTGGTGTTGACCATTTAGCATAAGTTAATCTTCTGCGATTTACTACTTTCATTTTTTTTATAAAGTATATAAGAAAAAATATTTTCCTCGATATTGTTTCATGTTTGTCAACCGATTTTATTTTTTATTCGATCATTAGTGTTCGTTACCAATAACAAAAAATGTTAGAAACATGCACTTAAATTTTCAATACTGATTATGGTCGAATTTCAACCTCTTAGCAAACAGTAGTAAAAATAATTTTGATAACTATGTTGTGTCTCAATTAATTATTATGTAAATACAAAATAAATAATAATCAATTAATAATACAAATGAAACGGAGCAATTAATCAATATACAACGGATTAAAAGACAACTAAAAAGACACGGACGTTAGTCTGTGGAAAGTTACAGACAATAAGCGAAAACAACAATAAGCATAACTTTGATTAAATTAACACTTTACAATTTAAACATCGATGCTACAATTACTTAAAATAGTTGTTTTAATATTGTCACGGGGTGCACGTGTGTTAGAGGTTCGTACCACCAAGACCGCTACATTAATTAAATTCGTCATAAATAATATAAAATTTATAACATAAAAATCAGGGGGTGGGCCGTTAAAAGTATCTGGTCAATTAAGTTAATATTAATAAAATAAAATATTATAAGTGAGTTAATTGTAGTTGAGTTGGCATTGGTTAAAATTCTATCACTTAATTTTTACTTAATTAAATAGATAAGCAGGATAGTGCAAACCCTGAACGCAGTGTCACAAGGAGTGAGCAAATAAATAAAAGCAGTGCGAAGCAGCAATAAGCACCAGCAGCAACAGTAAGTCACTGGACAAGCAGCCTCTCCTGTCCACAAAACAGCAGAGCCTCCAACAGCTCCAAATCAGCTACAATGCCTCGGTTGAGTCCACCGAACAATATTATATTACTTTGTAATGTAATATACAAAGTATATATAACATAAAATAAACTCCGTTACCAAAACAACTTATTACCTATCTTGCATAAACACTAAGAAGGTCCTAAGAATGCCCTGGTCACAGGTACAAATAAGAATAAGTTATTAAAACCAAGTAAATAAGTTAGACATTTGAGGTTATTAAAGTTAGCTTTTAAAGTGTCAGAATATAGAAAATTATTGCTTAATTAGCAATAAAATAACATTACAGAAACAAAGCTTTAAAACAATTCGAATCACATTAGGATTCGACCCAGGTCACCTAGTACATTGACAAAGTCTATGTTCAGTTTTTGAATAAAATATGAAGATATTGATAAAAATAAATACTGAACCACGTGGGATATTGATAATTTTTTTTATTTATATTATTGAATGTAATTGATGTATCAACTCACCTCAGGAGTGTTTAAATATGTAGATTTTTACTTTTTTTTTATAGTATAGGAAGGCGGCCTGATGGTACGTGGTCACCAACGCCAACATTGGCATTGTAAGAAATATTAACCCTCGCCCACATCGCCAATGCTCCACCAATCTTGGGAACTAAGATGTTATCTCCCTTGTGCCTGTGATTACACTGGCTCACTCAACCTTCAAACCGGAATACAACAATACCAAGTACTGCTATTTCGCGGTAGAATATCTGATGAGTTGATAGTACCTATCCAAAGGAGCTTGCGCAAAGCTCTACCACCAGTCCACCAGAAACCACCACAACCAGAAATAAGTCAATATATGACTTTTATTGCACGTGGCACGATTTTGATACAAAGACTGGAATTAAACGAATAATCGATTAAATACTACTCAAATAACAAATAATATGCCTCGACTAAAAGAATACAATGTGTTTTACTTACGGTTTGGTAACCTGAACCTCTCAAATAAGTTTTACAAAGTAGATTACGTAGGTAACCCTCCGTCAGTATAATTTTGTATATAATCTGAAACGAATATAAAAACCAATATACGAAATGTACAAACAATATATTCAATGCCAAATCCACTATCTTTAACAAATATACCTACAAACAGGAATATATTTAATCGTTTAAAATTGACATACGTCGGTAAACGACCGGCGCCTGCTCAACGATCAAAAGGACGACCAAACAACGTAGTGCTGCCATCTCTCAAACCGAACAGATAATAATGTCAAAATGTCAAAACAATGAATGCCGATTCGATAACCGTAATTTATTTTATAAACCGGTTAGATTAGGTAAAATAAATACAATATTTTAATAAAAATTAAAATATTGAAAAATTCAAATTTATAGGGTTATAATATAAACATACATATTACTACACTTTGTTTTCTATACGCGTCTTTGATATTCGCGTTTTCGTACATCATGTGTTACTTTATTAAACTTGCGAATGTGTAGCACACGGTACAAAGGGTTCCAAAGTTTATTGCTTTTTTTGCGAACGCAAACTTTATTGTACTCGAGTGTCATGGACGTTGCATGCCGGCATGATTTTGAGGCATTGGATCGATGCCAGCCGCCTATAAAGTGCTATGATTTCGACAAGCATCGCCATTTCAATTTCGTCGTTTAAATTTATTTGCACCTAATAAACCTCTCATATCTCGCTTCGTGGTATATCTTGAATTAATTTCAAACGTTAGTCGTTTAAATTGACATTTCATGACGTCATATGCGTTGCTTATTATTATTGTCTTTTGGATCTTACGATTAAATAAAGTTCATTTAAATAAAATAAGCTTAGGCGCAGGACCAACGGCTTTACGTGCTTTCCGAGGCACGGGAGTGTGAACACTTCCAACTTCCACTCTGGGCTGCTATTGAGAATTTTCGACAGAAAAAACCAATAATTTTTTATTGGTCCGATCTGGGATTTTAATTCAGGACTGCCAAGTCTGCAGCCTTATATCTAGCCACTAGACCAACGAGGCAGTTATAAATATTCAATTTGCTTGTACTGTGTTAAAGGTAATATAGAAGGTATTTATTTTTATTTTATCTTATGAAGGCAAACGAGCTGATGATTCAACGTAACTTTAATTACCTTTGTCCATAAACAATGACACTGTACGGAATATAAACAACGTCTAAAACCGTCAATGCGCTGCCAACCACGGAAGCTTAGATAACATTTTAATGTATAATATATCAACTATATACGTGATGCGAGCCAAGATATCCCAGTGGATAGAACACGTGAACAACAACGGAAGATTATGGATTCAACTCCGTGTAACAGCCATGGAGTGTTCATGTGCTTAATTTGTGTTTATAATTCATTTTTTCGGTACCAAAACATTGTGAAGAATTCTGTTATTAAAAATGTGCCACATTTAAACTCGCATTGCAGTAGCGTGCTTGAATAAGCTCCAAAGTCCAAACTTGGGGAGAACCCTCAAGAGGAGAGGAGGCTTTACCGCAACGGTGGCTAATTTAAAGGGCTATTATTATGTAGAAACGATTCCACATTACGGTTACATAATATTTTCATGTATAATTTACACTTTGCAAGGGCCAAAAGTGTAAAGAATATTTTAATTAATTAATTGAATGATAATAAAACTTTCCATAATTTTTGCATAAATCTAGATTCCTAGGTTGTAGCTTCACGCTATATGCTCGACGGCTTAAAATGTGTGCTCTGTTAAATTTATAAGAAGTGATAAACATTGCTTTTTGAATTTATTTATTAATTTTAGCAATGTAGTACAGTAGTTAGTTTATAAGGCTGCGAATCCTAAGGTACAAAGTATGAATCATAAATCAGATAATTTTCTGTTATGAAATTATTTTAATAGCCTGGACTAAGTAAGTGTTAACATTCCTTTAACTGAAAACGCATGTAAAGTCCAGTCCCGTATTTGATCTCCCGCTGTCGGATTGTTTCCCCATCGGAGAGTAGAGGAATAGCTTCATGGTTCACGCTTCATGGTCATGAACAAAATTTTAATTTATACTTTTTTATGAATTACTTATATTCCTTTTCAATTCCAGTTTTAATTATGCCTAACTATAGCTTGTTGTTAGAAGTAGTTACATTACTCAAATGGTCAGGTTGATTCTGCGAATTTCACATCGCTACGCGAGCCCATATACCGTTTAGATATGTAGACTTTTTTGTTTCTTTT
Organism: Nymphalis io; assembly: GCF_905147045.1. Classification (NCBI taxonomy): domain Eukaryota; kingdom Metazoa; phylum Arthropoda; class Insecta; order Lepidoptera; family Nymphalidae; genus Nymphalis; species Nymphalis io. The sequence continues at coordinate 3,850,320 of NC_065888.1, forward strand.
TTAACAGTAAGTTAAAAAAAAAGAAAAGTAATTGAAAGTTTGTATATAAGCAATTTTCCTCACGCGCTGAAAACTTTGTATTACTTAAAGATGTTACCGACGTATGACAACATCTAAAGAGGCTTTGTGGGAACTGGATCATCGCCAACTACACATAGAAATGTTCGAGATAAACGAAATCGACTATAAGCCTCTACATTTGGAAATACCGACACATTTATTTTCACTAACACTGCATATATAACTATTCCTAGTAATTTATTGATTTATAACTTTAATCAAATAATATCACAAAATCATAAATTGTCATTGCACCTAGCATGTGTATTCCTTCTAGCGTACATCGTTATCTTCCAGACAACCTTTGTGACAAAATATACCTGTGTAACCGTTAATAATTAACTTTATTGATACATATAATTATATGTAACATAAAATTAGCATTTACTTTGTATGTTTATATACAAATAATAGTTTCAAATTCTTCAAGGACAAAGCATTGACTTCTAGTAGTTTTTGAGTACCTACACGTACTTAAATGTTAAATAAAACCCAATTTAAATTTAGAGTGTATTTCCTTTGAGCATACACAAAACATCTGTTTTTTTTTCAAATTGGTTAAAATACATAACATCATGAAATTTCAAAATACCTATCCTAAAATTTTATCATTTAGTTAAGACGCGAGTAAGAATTGGTCGTCTTTAAGATAAAACTATTTTGCTGTCAGTCGATAAAGAACAAAATAATGGAATGCTTTTAGACGCTAAAAAGCATATTTCTCCACTCTGCACCACGTATAAATCTTCTTTCGCAAAGCGTGGATGGGGGAACACATTGTGTCGCTTTTCAAAATGCATTTGTAGAATGTACAAGATTACTTTGTAGATAAATTGACTAAAGTGAGTCCCTTGTGAATCTTGGCTTTAGTTTGAATGGAGATAATGAAAATCAGCTGTATAATAAACATATGTATCTGCGTTTGATAGTACAAAAGAGTTACTTTTGAATTAACGATTCTCAGTAGAATCTACTTTCCTAACCGGCGGCAGCTTAATGTTTACTCTACATGATAATTATATAAAGTGTCAACTCATAAATGCTTATATCAGTCTATTTGTTAAAAAAGTAAGCAAATTATTTATTAATTAATAGACGTATTCACCTCAAAAGTGTATATATGTAGTTACGGTTTTTTTAACTCAGTATAATTCTTAATAACTCCGATTAAAATGCAAGTTCACAAATTATATGAACAAAACATCATAGAACATATATTATTTACAAATATTTTAATAAAAAAATATTAACATAAAAGCTTCTGGGTATGAATATTAATGAACGTGAACGTAGACTTCATACGCTCATCGGAAAAGCCTACTGTATTGACAAGTGACTTCAAAGGGCGTTTTTAATGATTTCTCTTTGGAACGTGCAAACTTATAATCAGTGCAAATTTGCATATGGTCAATGCAGTGGAACTATGGAGAAAAAACAGTACATAAGAATTCCCGCTAGTGATACAAAGCTTTCATTAATTTTGCTAATAGACTAGTATGCTATTAAATATATTACAAATACCTAAAATACACACGATATGAAAAAGCTATGGCATTAAATTTCGATGCACGCGCATGTTATTAAATTCCAATTAGTTACAAACTAATTTGTTTTGTATGCGTAGCGTTGATTTTCTAAACTTATATATATTATAATAGCAGACTCTCAAATGGACCACCTGATATTAGGTGGTCACCACCGCCAATGGGCTTGCACAAAGCCTTGCCAAGTAAATTTATAAATATTAATATGAACGTTAATAATAGGTACATAATATTAAAATGATTAACATTATGTACATACCATTTTATGCATTGGTAAAATGTTGACGTTTGTTGTACTGTGTCCCAAATTATGAATACTCATAATATATACATCATATTCAGGTTTTTGATTGTTAACTGCCAACTGCATTCCAGGTCTTGAGAACGATACTTGCAATAAACCGTGAACTTACCATTGTTTTATTTTCAAGAAGGATATATAATAATTGTATTAAAACATGAATATTATTAATTCAATAAGTCTATCATCATTTCAAAGAATTTTAATGTATATTTATGTATTTATTATGTATGATATTTGGATGTGTTTCACTTTCTTATCATTGTAAATTAGTAATGAGGGTTGAGGTACATGTACATCGACGGTAGCATGCGCAAGCGATCCCGTGGCGCTCCTCGTTAAGACGGAAAAGTTACCGCTAGTTTTTTAGTGGGTATTCCGATGTTCGGGGCGCATTCGGTACTTTGGACACCGGCGAGCCCCATATGCCACCCCTCTGTTTCCGTAGTGGAAACTCGTAATACGTTTTTCCAGTACTGTAACAGCCTGTTAATGTCCCACTGCTGGGCTAAGGCCTCCTCTCCCTTTTTGAGGAGAAGGTATGGAGCTTATTCCACCTAGCTGCTCCAAAGCGGGTTGGTGTACACAGGTGGCAGAATTACAGAGAAATTAATAATAATAAATAACTTTATTCACCAAAAAGAAACAAAGACAAAAAAATTAAGGTACAAAACCATAAAAAAAAAATTAGACACATGCAGGTTTCCTCACGATGTTTTCCTTAACCGTATAGCACGAGATAAATTATAATCACAAATTAAGCACATAAAAATTCAGTGGTGCTTGCCCGGCTTTGAACCCACGATCATCGGTTAAGATTCACGCTTACCACTGGGCCATCGGCTCTTTTCCAGCGTTAAAAAAATAAGGGTGTACCTCTTATTTCTTCTTAAGTGTGCTGGAAGAAATCTCATTAAGTAAGTACAAACATTTATAATACTCTTTTGACAATTCATCGAGTCTATGTTGTATAATAAAGTTAAATATAAATTTCAAGTAATATTTTATAAACTTCTAAATGTTATTTTCTTTTTCGAGTATTTCTTTACTATTCTTATCAGCTTCAGAAAAACACCTCAACATTACCTGGAAATAAAGTTTATGAAAAGTTTTTATTGCTGCTGTTTTTCCTCGCTTACAAAGTTTAAACTTTCTAGCACGCTGCTTGCCGACATGGTTCTGCGGAAACTGGATCTTTGCCAGGCTAACACGGAATGTTGTCATGAGATTTTAAGAGGAATTACACTAGCAATTTACCTTGTGCACATAGACTCTTAATGTGAATTAATCTTGATCTACTTAAATATATTTGTAACAAATATAGTCATTTAATGTCTGCTCAGTTAGAATTGTACATATTGTTTTAAGGAATCTTTAAAATCTTAAATTCATTCATTTTCAACGTGTTTAGCAGAGAAGGCATTGACGGATAGACATGTCGAATATTGTTTTCCGACCCATGCAGGTTCCCTTACTATGTTTTACTTCACCGCATAGTTTGAAATGAATTATAAACAAATTAAGTACTTGAAAATTCAGTAGTGCTTGCACAGGTCTTAATCACTAGATCACGAGAACGTTTATCAATTCTAAAGACATACATGATCATATGTACTCATATTTGTTTGCTTTAGAATGACACTTTAAATGGGTCGAAACAACTTTATATGAAAGCCGTATAAAGTCGGGATGGGCAACTAGTATATTGTAAGGTGAAAAAAAACAACCGATAAGAGTGCCAGATCTATAAAAATGGTGCATATTCAGAAATGCCTACAATTTGTCCGATTATTTCATTCGTATCTAGCTAGTAATTAGTAGACCATTTACATTCAATTGCTGCCTTCATGTAAAAACATGAGGCTCAAAGCTTAAAGTAAACCTTTCAAGGACTAAGGTAATCTTATAATATACTGATTTCCTAACACACGATTTTTAAAACATCATGTTGCATATAAAAATACTAACAAGGAACTAAAGTGACCAGAGAAAAACTCGTTCCTGCTTTTGAAATTATTATGAAATTTCCTTCTTAACTTTTTGCTGAACAAATAATATTTTTTTCGTACTTTGTCTTCGTTAGCTTGTTGTCTTCCATCTTTGAGGGTAGGCTTTTTGAAGCATCACCCCACTTTATGACTATAAGCCTTATCTTCTTACCCCTCTAGCGGGATAAAATTTAATTTCTTCAATTATAATTCGCAGACAATTTTAATTTGCTTAGTCAATGTTATCGAGTTTAACGTTACGTAAAATGTTCCTTATAGATTTGCAAATATTTTATATTATTATACACTTACGTACTTATTTATCTATGTATGTTTGTTTTTTTATAACAGATAATTTACAATAAAATAAGTTTTCATTTAATTATACTAATATTGTAAAGAGAACATTCGTAAATAATACGCGGAGCGTGTTGTCAGATTCATTATCACAGTATGAGCGAATAGTTCTGTTATATTGCAACGACTATATCACTTAACATATGAGTAGAAATCATATCTCTAATACACTCGTAGCCCTAATATATATATTTTTTATGTATAACCAATTTTTATTTCAGGATAATGTATGCATCTGGGGTTTTGCAATTCAAATCAAATTTTAACGCAACGGTTACCCGCTGTGATTGGATAAACTCTATAGCGTATTCTAATACATAGCCAGATTTTTGTGCAGAATGCAAAACGAGAAGTCATGGATTATGGAATATGCGTATCGTTTTTGCAAGAGATACAGTAAATTTTAATTGGTGGTAGGGTTTTGTGTAGACCCCTCTGTGTTGGTACCACCCATTCATAACATATTCTACCGCTAAATATCAAAATCTAGTATTGTTGTATTCCGTTATGAAGGGTGAGTAAGCCAGTGTAATTACAGGTACAAGGAATATGACACCTTTATCCCAAGGTTGGCGGCGCATAGGTCTTATAAATCACTGGGACGGAAAATCCGATAAGACCGAAAGTTCAGGCACAGGATCAAAGGCTATACGTGATTTCCGAACCACGGAGTGCTAGTACCTCCAACTAACTCCAGTCACTAGGTTGTTAATGAGAATTTATCGACAAAAACCCAATAAAAATTCTATTGAACCGTCCCGGAGTTTGAACAAAGGACCTTGGAGTTTGCGGCATTTAAAACTAGCAACTAGACCAATGAGGGATTTTTGACAAATCCTAATTGGTCTAGTTGCCAAGTTATTCATTCCTTTGTGTTTACACAAACTTAAACTTTCAGTATCCTAAAAAACTTTGTCAAGTCATCACAATAAGGTTTCTTAATTATATTGTTAGGAATGTCTTCCGACATGGCGTAGCGGTGCGACTTGATCACGTGATGATCATCATGGTGGGGACTGGCCCTGCCGAGCTCATCGGCCGGCCAGGCTGGCTTTATGACACTTCTGCTTGGACTCTCGGTTATGGCGGATATCTCATAAATAATATTTCAGTTGCTTAGTTTTGATTTCTTTGTTCTATTTTTGTGTAAATTGTGTGCTCTATATACGTTTACTCTATTGTTAACTATAAAGCTTAGTCCAGATTCAGAAAACTTTATTAAAATTAGTTTTTCTCTCAATTTACTTTCCGGAGAAAAACATTCACTTACTTGTATTAAGAGATTCTATCTAAGAAAATAATTTGATCCCAAAAAAAAAATAGGAACGAATGGTAAAATGCTAATGAGACTTAAAATTCCCTCGAAGGTACATCGTTTGTTTAAAAAGTTATCTCAAACATTTATATTCTTCAAAAGTAAACTTAATTTTGAAATGACTTTCTAGTAACAACTATGTTATAGATTATATACGATTCTTTATTTAAAATGAATTATTAAATCACACATTTTGTATTAGTCCTTCCTTTCAAATAACATTTCGTACAATATGTACGAGTATGTATAATCATTTGACTATGATTTTAGTTTTAAAATTCAGTCCTGCCCAGCGCAGTTTTCATACCACCATCCCAAAAACTAAAATCATAGTCTGCTTATCCCATTTTAGTTTTAAAAAAACATAATTTACGCTAATGTTAAATAATTTTATCATTATCATCATCAGCTTACGTTGGTCCACCGTTAGGCATAGGCCTCCACTGTTCTGACTAGTATGTTTGTTATACAATATAGTAAATTAATCTACCCTATTTACTGGTTACATTTCCCTTGTCTCAGTAGCTCAGTTGATCTTAGCGGTTTTCACGACAAAGTGCTTTCACTTCTTGCGCCGACCGCGTCGCCTTGCGCTTGACAAATAGGTCAGGACATAAATTTATCTAAAGCAGTTTAGCGAGCTCAAGATATTAGATGAACTTAAAATTCATATGTACTGAGCGAAGGATTTAAATAGTTTAAATATAAATAACTGTTACATGAGGTATTGTGTATTTATTAAAAATTAAGTTGTTTATAATTCATAATTCTAAATGTGAGTATCATGATAAAAACATAGGTATTGAAAAAAAAAAAAAAAAAAATATTGTTAGTCAAAATCAATGAAATACAATAACAATAAGCCGAATGTTATTGAATACAATAAAATACCTAACCAGGCAAACAACATTGATAACACTTATTTAATCAAACAATTAAAATCATTAAACATTGATAAAATCAATTCATTTACGTGACATGGTCTAAATAAAAAATGGTTGGTCCAGATAAAAAACTTTCTCTTTCAAGAATATTATTATTTAGCCAAACACACATTACATGTACAGGTTATATCTTAAATCATAACAAAAAAAACAATACATTTACCGTATGTAGTCGAAGCGTTTATATTCCATAAATCGCATCAGAGCGCTTTGTAGATCAGTTATTGTTCTCCTATCATCCGAATATTATATTTTCAGAGAAATTGATCTATTGAACTTCAATATCAAACTTATTGTCTATCTCAGACGTCTTGGCAAGGCGGTGCTACCATTAAAAATATTAAGAAAATCTGCTTTCAGGCGCCTACTCAATATTACTTTAGTGTCGAAATTCAGAAATTGCTTGAACTTATTAGTATTGATCGTGTAATAAGTTAGTTAGTGTAGAACTTTCTGAATTTAGTACATTACTAGGCGCCCGCGGTTTTGTCTGCGTGGGAGGGAGACATTTTAGGTTACCCTTGAATTAAGTCAAGTAAGCTATCGCTATTCCAAAATTTATCCAAATCCGTCCAGCCGTTTCAGAGTAATCGAGTAACAAACATCTAAACATATAACCTTTCACATTTATAATATCACTAGCGTTTCCTTTGAAACAAGCCTTGACTTTAAATTAATTAAAGTTCTGTTGGATGATGTCAAAGCGTTTTGAGAAATACGGTTTTAAACCGTTGCATATTTTCACAAAGTCGGTAATATGAGCTGAGTTATTATATTTGTTGGTAAAATTACACCATACCTAAGCGGTAATAAACGTTGTGGATAGAATGTGTGGATATTCATCGCAGGTAAAAATATTATTTACATTTCTTAATTTAAATAGTTATACACTAGTTGTTTCTAAAGTCAATAGCAATCCTTATAATAAGAAAAAAAAAACTTTCTTTTATATTCCCCAATAACGAATCCATCATTCATAAATACATTACCAAGTTTTTGTTTAAGAAGCAAAAGAGATTGATTACAGATATTATAACTTTATAAGACATCATTTCAATAAACAGATAATAAAACACTTGTTTGAATAAGGGTCATAAAGAAATTTTGTTCTATATAAGTTGAAGATTTTGCCTATTATGGGACAAACGGCATTTTTGACGGCATTTTCTTAACATATAAAATCGCATTTGTGATATTTTATGATTTTTATTATAATGGTGATTCGTTCATTATTCGGTTTATGTTGTTTTTGTTGACATACATATATCTGAGTTACAATAAGTACATTAAATATTCATTTAAATCAAAATAAACTTTATTCAAGTACCCTCATTTTAATACTTTTGAATTATTCAAGTCATTTTACAAGATTTTATTAAATGTAAAGCTCGGAATTTAGTTTATACCGAGACTAAGCGGAAAGAAACTAGATAGGCACTCTTTTTCAACAAATTGAATGATGAATATATGTAAATGCATACATAACAGTAAAGAAATACTGACTGCGCATTTATTAGTCTATTACTAAATACAATAACGGGTACAATACAAAAGCTAAAAAGGTTGTTATTGAATTAAAAGAATATTTTGTACTAATAATACATTTTTACCTGCCCTTTGTATGTTATGATTGATGGTAAATATAAACTGAAGCTATATTACGATGTATAATTTAAAAAGATTCGCTTCATCTCGTGCTTGGCTGTGTAGGAAAACATCACGAGGAAACTTGCATGTGTCTAATTTCGTTGAAATTCTGCCACATGTGTATTCTATCAACCCGCATTGGAGCAGCGTAGTGGAATAAGCTCCAAACCTATCTCCTCAAAAGGGAGAGGAGGCCTTAGGCCAGCAGTGGAACATTAAAAAGGCTGTTACTTACATCGCCAATGCGCCATTATGTACTAAGATGTTATATCTCTTGCGCCTGGCATTACTCTGGCTCACTAACCCTTTAAATTGGAACACAATATGAATATGTGATAAGTGGGTGGTACCTATGCGGACTTGCACACAACTCTACCACAAAGTATTGTTCCAGGAAATAAATTTACTTTTAGATTATTAGTATTACTGTGACCGGGAACCAAATACTTATCTGATTATAAAACACTAGATTATAATTATGATTATAATAACGGCGAAATATAAGTCTTGTTTCGATATATTTTTGATCAAACTCAAAAAAAAAAAAACTCATTTGTAATGAAATTTTGTAATTAAATTATATATAATAGGTTATATTATATTACTCGCGTTAAACGTTACTTACACGGCTATTGGTCATACCTTGATGTTAGCTCTATATACTTATTCAATAAATTACGTATCATATCCTTTTTTTAAAATATTTATTTATGGTCGTATATTGCTCCTAAAGTATATTAAAAAATTAACACAAACAAAGATGTTATTAGACAAAGTACACATACACACGTAGGTAGCACCCCCACATAAAGAGCGAGGTCGAGTTTTAAGTGAGCTCATGTAATTAAAGGCTCTAGGAACAAAACATCTTGGATCCCGACGGTGTGAGGAATGTCTTATACTTTTAACAGTTGCAAAAGTTTCGTTAAAGTTTAGTGTTCTAGATATTTCCTTTTGCTCTCAAAATGTTTACACAAAAAATATTCTAGATAAAAAAATTCAGTGACATCACAAATGAAAATAAAATACTCGCAATTCCAAACACTATTTGCGACCATATATTTTTCTGTTTACATTCAACAGAACACTACCATTTGAACCAGAACATACGAAACAAAATCCTGAACAAAGAGAAATGTTTCAATGGATTAGGGCTTGTTTTTATTTTGGAGAACACGAATTTTTGGGTATTATGCCGGACTTTTCTTTGTTACTATGTGAGACTTTAACTCGACGTGTAAAAGTTGTAAGTTGTTACAAAAATCCATGATAAATCATTTAAAAAAAGAATGTCAGCATGTTTTCAAGGAATAATTATTTCTTCTCCAATGACGAGTAGGCACTAAATCCCAAGGCGTCAGAACACATCCTGTAGATTTTACATTACAGACAATGCGTATTCATTCGAGCTAATAAAGCTTCAAAAGGATAAGTATACCTAGTTATGCCTCTTGAATTAGATTTACTCATTAAAAATTTAAAACAAAATCTAAATTTTGATGTGTTATTTTAACTCAATTAGCATTGCTTCAAACCAGTAACCCTAATATTAGTGAACTTTAGTTTATGAAATTTCATTCTTTGCTTTTAACCGTAAACCAAGTGAAATATTTACAATCACGGCTCGGCATAACGGTCTAGTTCATTTTGTTTGACAGCGATAAAAGTTTGTTGTTAGTTGAAAACAAATCGTTAGGTGATCGATTGATAATTACTACCATGTCAAAGCAAGCCAAGGGAAAGCTATGTAGACATTAATATACTGCTTGCAAAAATAACTCATTACGTAAATATTTAAATAAAAATGATTTTATGTTTTGTTGACAATTATTATCTTTATTAAATTCTAATTGAGAATATTAGCGAGGATAAAATATTGTCTGTCAGCGTCTATCTTACCGCGATAACTACTAAATGTTTTCATGAGACTTGGCATGTTGATAAATTATATCTTGAAGCACTATATAAAACATTTTACTCGGAAAATGAAACTTGGTACGTAATGAAAAAATCTATATACATAATAAATTTCTGTATGAACGAAGTTGAATGAACTGCTGATATTAAAGGAACACTTTTATAAACATTACCTAGCGAGTTTGTCTTATATATTCTGCTCACACACCTGATTGAATAGAGTAGGTGCCAGGGCGCAAAATGTATGTATGAAATTGTTAGATAATGGTCGTTTTCGCTGGCGCTTTGCCAAGATCCCCCTCCGATATGGTGGTCACATGCGTAAAATAGCCTAAATTGTTATTATCTTTCATGAAAGACTTTAGGTTAAAAAATAACTACAGTTTGTAGTATAATATTGTGCTTAAGAGGGAGAATGAGGCCATCTAGAGGTCTGCATTTACCACCACAGTATTTTATCTGTAAGTAACTCTTCTGTACTGTTCCTAAGCGACTAGACCAATTTTAATTGTGTGTTTGAGAGGTGGCGTAAACCTGGGTTGAAATCCCTATCTTCGCTTAAAATGAACGCTTCCGGTGGACTATTTCGGTTTCATATAACTATAAAATATACAAAAAAAAGTATGTATCATAAACAAAAAGGCCTTTTGATTATTAATTTCTTAAATAAATAAGAAACAAAAATAGTGTCAGTCGCACACACATACATACCCCTCTTGTTTATTAACGTGAAATTGGATATGTCGCATCCAAATCGCTGTTTGATTTTTCTTTCACTTTACGCTAACCGTTTGGTTTATATAGAAATAATTCAATTTCTTTGTTACATGTGATGTTTTCCTTAAACATTTAGTGATGGAGTTAATACAAGTGAAAAAAGTAACAGCCTGTGAATATTCCACTGCTTAGCTAAGGCCTCCTCTCCTTTTTTTGACGAGAAGGTTTAAAGCTTATTCCACCACGCTGCTCCAATGGGTTGGTGGAATACACATGTGGCAGAATTTCAGTGAAATTACCCATATGCAAGTCCTTACGATGTTTTCCTTCACAGGCAAAAGAGTTGAATTATAAACACAAATTAAGCACATGAAAATTAAGTGGTGCTTGCCTGGGTTTGAACCCACGATCATCGGTTAAGATTCACACGTGCTAAGAGGCCATCGGCTTTTGTGAAATACTGTTGAGAACTTGTTGATGTTAACTATTGTGGTATTCAATGATAAAACTTGACTTACTAATAAATTGAATCTCATAACAAAATACATTTTAGAACTTAATAAAAGATCTGTATAAGATGATAAAAAAGCATAGATTTTCATGCATGAAAAAGAAAAATATGTATGCAATTTGCGTATCTATGTAAATTGGTAAAAAAGATTAACTACTGAGTTTCTTCGTGTAGCTTAACATTTCATTAAATAATGTAATATAACGATTCAAAAGTGCGTGAGCCTATTTCAATAATGAATATTATGATTTTGTTAGTGCAATGTACCCAAGCATGGTTTCAGCCCGTATAGTGGTTGCAAAGAGAACAATATCAATATTTCAATCTAATAACACAATATGAAGCGACAGTACGATCAGAGTTTTGATAGCACAGCGTAAATCAAATTGACCACTGATGTTTTGCTTGTTACCTTATCAATACGACGCCGATATTGTATGCAAAGTAGAGCAACTTTTTTTACAAAAAAATATTTTATTTTATAAAAATATAGTATTACTCTATAATATCTATTTGTTTGATATCGGAGCTTGCTTAAAATATTCAAACTTCTTAATGTTCGCCGATGATAAAAAAGTTTATAAAAAATTAACAAAATATAAGATTGTATTTTACTACAGAATGATTTGGATAGATTATATAATTATTATATAATGAACAGGTACACCATTAATGTAAATAAATGCTCACAAATTACTTTTACCCGAAAAATTAAGACACTTACTTTTAATTATACAATGAGTAGCGTTCCCTTAAAGAAAATTAGCCTGATTCGCGATTTAGGTGTTCTCCTAGACTCGAAACTATTATTAAATCATCGCATAGACTTTATAACTAATGAGGCCTATAAACTACTAGGTTTTATAATTAGAATATGCAAAACTTTTCACGATATTAATTGCCTAAAAATTGCCTATTTCTCTTATGTTAGAAACATATTAGAATATGCTAGCTGTGCTTGGAACCCACAATATAATAAATATATTGAAGTATTGAGGCCATACAAAAAAAGTTTATTAAACATCTGAACTTTAAAACTTACACTAACACAAACTGCAAGGATGCTTGTAATCTTTATCGCATATCCAGCTTGACAGATCGACGCGAAACTTTAGACATGATATTTATATATGATTTGGTCTCTGGTAAAATAGATTCCCCTGAGTTGCGCTCGCCTGTTCTTTTTAATGTACCTAACAAGCGAACTCGTAATGCATATTCGAATCTATTATACGTCCCTTTATCCAATACGCAAACTCTACACTATCACGCGTTTTCTCACTATATAATAAAATATACTCACACATTGCTATATTTAATCGGTCAATTAAATCATTTAAAAAATATATTTTAGGGCTCAAAATTCTTAACTAATCACACTCACACAAACACAGGTACACTCAAATAGTTACACACATACAATCACTTATACACACACAAATAACAGTGTAACTGCACAGCCACACTCACCCACAGCCATGTATATTGTATTATTAATGTCAACATATTATATTTTAGTTTACAATAATATTGTACAATTCTATAAATCAGCTTAGTGTTTGTTTCATAGTAAGTTATCTTGTACTCATTGGTAAACTATGTTATCAAATCAGAGTAGTAGGTGCGTCTTGTGCATAAAAATGCTCTTAGATAGATAACAGCTGGATAAAAACATTGTGTGTGTGTTTTCACTTTTCCGTTTTTAGGTATATGTGGCAATAGTAACGTAAGTCGACAGACAATTTCCCGTCTATAGCCAGTTTGACCGCTGCTCATTCCCACGAGATTTAGCGTTGTCTGACAACCTGGAAGCTCCCCGGAAATAGGATGTCAAAGCCACCTTCAGCCATAGGCCACTCAAATTGCTTCCGGCAAATGTTCCTCATACGTGAATTGTCTGAAAATTCAAAGACTAAAGTTAATATTCATGATTTTTTACATTTAGTTTAAAGTTCCTTTGTAATATTTGACTTCCCATAATGCAAATGCAATGTTGGTAGTTAAATCATTTCGCTTGGTATATACCAATACCCAGTGCTAGTTTAATTTACTTATTAATGCCCAGTTACTATATTAAAGAAGTAATTCGCTTGCTAGCAGGTAGCAGATTGCCTGCGGGGTGAAAGTCAGCAGCTATCTTAGGCTTGCTAGTTCGAATCACCTGGAGTATTGTAAAGATAAATAAAAATATAAAGTAGTAGAAGGTATGTGTTTTAATAAAAAAATTAACATTCAATAAGACTTGTAAGCAAAACGAAATCGTTTTTTTAAATGCAGTAACCGAGCTTCAGACTTCTAATTTCGGCTTTAAAATTTTATATCATTGTGATATATTTGTTTTAACTTCCGACCGAAATATTTGACAAATAACAAGAATATTTTATGCCATTTAAATAATATTTCATGCGAAATAGTTTTGAAAGAAGATTAATGAACTAAACAGCAATGGGCATGGAACGATGGAGCAAGCAATTCGCCAGTGTTGAAGGGCCATAAGGGTGGGTATCTTTTAGTAAAACTCACTCACATCTGAAGTGCCTTTTTATGTCCCTGGAAGCATTTTCTCAGCGAACATTACGTTTCCGATAGTCAAACGCTTTAGTAAAAATACGATATAAATAATTCAGTAAGAGCTATCGCATGTCAAGTCTGTAGAGAAAAATGGTTTTTCGTAACACAGTTTTCGTAACCTAATATCTCAGAGTAAAATAAATTATTAAAAATTGTTATTTATCAACTTGGATCTCAAATCTAATCTAATTTAGTTAGTAATTTTTGATTATACTTCATATCAAATATCGTTTTAATTACGGAGTTAATCGGTTCCACGATTTAGCCACTATGAGTAAATAATTTGCTTGCAATTTTGGATATTAACATCATAAACGTTTTACCATTTTCTCGCTTAGATTATAACCGAAGATATTAGACCATTTGAACATGCTGCAATTGTTCGACGTGGAAATCTTCAGAGAGATTTTTGGATTATTTTACAATAAGAGAAGCTAACAGCGTTTCGGAAGCAAATAATGCATTTCAGATGGCACAGATGTGAAATAAACCTGACTACGTTTCAAATAACTGTCGTTAAAAACCTAGACTTGCCAAATGTACTCGTAAATGTTGCTAGAGATTCTCACGCACAGAACGAAGGCTATAATCTCAAAATAAATAAATATTTATTGGAAGACATGGTGACTAAATAACAAAGTTACATATATCAATTCTTACTTATATCTTAATTAAATAATATTCTAAATAAATGCAACTGAAAATTACTTTAGTTTCTTACGAAGTTTTTTAAACATTTTAATTAAGTACATCCATATCGATAAAATGCTAGCACAGCACAGCATAGTACAAATGTAGTTGACAGAGAGAACGAAAGATTTGATCTTTCAGGATTTTTCAGGCATCGAACTTGCAAGCCTGCAGACGGAGAGACGAATTTGGTATATTTATTAGTACCTTTTAATTTTTGTTTGCAATGCGTCGCTCCAGCTCGTCGGTTCGTCGTCGATTTTTTCTGCGACGTCGATCTTTCAAAATTCAAATATATTTTATTAATTTCACTTAAAATTTAAATATTCACAATATTACAAAACTTAATATCGAAGGTATATTTACATTTTTTGTTTCCTTATAATTGAAATAAATAAGTTCTTCAATGTAAAAAAATCACTTGTCCTCATAATACCACTCATATAATATAGATCACGAATCCGGAACGATTAATGATAGAAAAATAAATATAAAACCTCATTATGTCGTTAAGTAAAGTATAACAAACTGGCGCTACCTATTTCGAGAACCATAATAATATATTAAAATTCTTAAAGGGGCCCCTGTTAGTATAATGAAATTACTGGATGGTAAAATGAAAATTGAAATAAATTAGGCTTAATGTTACCGCCGCTTAAAATCCAGCGAGTGATATTTTTCTAGTCATCATTCAAAGTTAAGGAGACTTGAGCCTTGAAAAAATCTCTTGCTGTAGAATTCAGGTAAGCTATGCGGGTAAGTAGATCACTTGTAAAAACGGTTTAAAATTAAAGTATTTTAAGAAGTATAGAAGACAATATTAAACCTAAGTATAAAGTTTAATATCGTCTTCTAATATTTAAGTGTAACTACTTCAACTTGTATGAATAAAATATGAGGTTTAATTAATTTTATTTTAATTTATTTCTGCATCGACCAAAAAAATATAAATCACGTGACTTCTAACTCAAATCATGCCGAGCTTACTTAAAATTCTTAAGTACTATAACAATAATACTATGCTAAATTAATATTTAAGAATTATTAAAGATGAAATAGTTTATACACAAACTTGATGAGATCAACGCCTGCAATCTTTGTTCTATATATTTTGCCTTATTAATTCGATTTATTGATTTATTATTTTTTGTAGTATGTTTTTTTCTTGTTTTCGTTATTTAGAAAATACGAGTAATATGCCTTTGTTATTATTATATATAAGAAATTTATTTTAATTTATTTTAGACCCGGATTCCGAAATAGTGCCTATAAAAATTTTAGCCCTAGAAAGCACGTAAAGTCTCTGTTCTATATTTGTCTTTCGAATTGGTTTTAATGGTCGAGATTTCATTTAATTAACTTACTAAAAATGAAGAAGCCAATGATCTTATACTTTAATAGTGTTTTTATAATGTAGCAGTAAAGTATAATCGTGTATAGTAACGACGCAATAACCCAAAGGCCAGACACAGCATCGGACTTATAAGATAATAAAATAATAACGATAGTTAAATCTACGCAATAAATTATCAATTTACGTTAAATATGTCATTATATATATTCAACAAAATCAACAAATTATATTTATATGTTTGTAATTTCATTACGTAGCAGAAGTAAAACAAATTATATAAATAAGATATTTATTCCAAAAAACCCTGGAAGGAGGAATAATAAAACATCTGACACTTACAATCACATAAAAGCCAAATACAATAACAAAATCAAATATTTTCTTCTTTATATAGATTTATATTAATCTAGTTTTCGTCCGTATGATTGAGGGGCAAAATCGGTTTAGTGGTTTAACTGTCAAAAGGTATAGACAGACATCCAGAGACATCCAGAGACATACCTTTCGCATTTATAATATTAGAATAGATTATTCATACACAAATACTATACATAAATAAAAGATACATAAATCGGCTTATCAGTAGAGCAATTAGGTAAATACATCTTATATTATGATTCAAACGTAATTAATATTAACGGCGATTCGGATGACGTCAAACTACGAGATGGCTGCCCGTTTGACGATCCGCCAGAGTGACATAACAACAAAAAGTTTGCAATCACTCTCGTCTAAAATTTAATAGCCTAAATCAATGACGGCGCCACAGTTTCGCCGTCACATATATAATTATCGTAAGAATTAGGGATAATGACAATTAATGTTCTTTCAACTTGCTCTTACTTATAGTTATAAAAAAATGTAGTCGATTATTTTAAGTTAATCCGCAAAACTATGTATGTATTAAATTTTGTTTCGTATTTGCTGATCATGTTTTATGTAGCTTTTTTATAATTTGTTAATGTTTCATCCAACGGTACACTCATCGGTCTTAATCAAATGATGGAAACGAATTGCAGATGGCCGAGCCAATTAATTAAAATATATTACCATTTACTGTAGTTAAATGATTCACCCATGTACCAATGTATCGTTGATCTGACTGCACGATAATTTTTATATATTTATAATTTAACGTCCACAGAATAAGTGTCCGTGTCCTTATTTAACCTATCAATCAATCAAGAAATCATTTTATTTGCATAAAATGTAGTTTTCCAGAAGTTATAATTTTTTATAAGTAACTAATACATTTCGGCCACGTTAGGCAAGCACATATATTTGTTAACAAGTGATTAACATAAATTTCAGATGACACGAATAGTACTTAAAAAAATTAATACATTAATATACGTATGAAATGATAGGTATATAAAATAAAATTTGGTTTAAAAATAACAATAATTAATTTAATTTTTAAAATTATTGTTAATGTTTTATTTAAGTTTACATTTAAGTGCATAGATATTGTTTTCTTTTTCCACGAAACTATCGATTAGTCCTTGTCGAATACTTATTATGTGAAGTGACGATTCAAAGATGCTTGTAATCAAAGACACATAATATTCTATCGTTTGTGACATGTTATTGCTGTTAAAACGGTTGATATCTTTTTCAGTGCCATTGTCTAGAAGCGAATGTAGCCACTAAACATCACGTAGCATTCTCTTGCCTACATAAAAAAAGCAAACATTGGAACATTTAAAAAAGATTGGAGGTACTGAAACTTTGATCAAACCACTATGATCAGTAATATCTAAGATCTCATTGGCATTTAGTAAGTAAGAAGTTTATGAAAGGAGGTTTTATATGTACAATTATGGTCTGTGGTATTCATTGATCATGTCACATTCAGTGAAGTTACTATTCGCCAATCCGGCGTGTTCTCTATTAATCCCCGCGGTTTCAGACACAATCCAATCAATACATGCTGTAGCTAAATTGGAAAATTGAATTCTGCGTCATCGATTTTTCTATTCTATTACGGTTCGTACGAAAGTTTTTGGAATTGTGTCTCTGTGAATTGAACTCTTTGTTTAATTCATTTTTTTAATGATTGTGTGTGTTATTATATATATATATATATATTTAATTTAATTGTTCCGGCCAGGTAATAGGCACCCATTGTGGGATGTTACTAACCAAAAATTTAATTGTGTAATAAAGATGATTAAAAAGCGTGGAGTTAGCATTATTATATATATTATAAACAATAATTCACTTGTATTTAACTAGCGCTTTATCAGCGGCTTCGCTCGCTTTAAAATTCAGAATTGCTGATTACCAATTTTTATAGTTCTTTCTTAAAAATTAAAGATATACAAACTCATCCCCTAGGGATTCAATTTTTAAAAATCTGTCCTTAGTGCTGAGCTATTGCGTAAAAGAAACTCGTATGCAAGTTTTAATGCTTAGTAGTTTAGGCTGAGCGTTAATATGTCTTTTATACATATAGATTAACATATCTACATATGTATGTAATTTAACTGTCGCAATATTACTAAGTCTTGCCGGTTCTTTTTGGTAGAATCTCTATTCCGAAGTGATTGTAACTTTGAACCAATATTGTAAAGTGCTTGTAAGAGCCTACTTTAATTAAATTCATTATTTCTATCATTGGTAGACTATAATATTTTTAAAAGATATATTTTGATTATAACGTTGTTAATATCTGTTGCTAATTTGTTTTCAATAAAGAATCTCATTCCGTTTTTATCATAATATATGTATACTATTACGTAACTACAAGCAAATACTCTATGTATATAACTCTGTAACATAGTAGTGCAACGGGTTTTTGATGTAATGTGGGTTGTTTCTAGCGTTTGACCAAAACACGTTTGGCGTTGGGGGCACTTAAAGGCCCATAAATTAGTAGATGCTGCCCGCAAACGGCGAGGTGGGTGTTTGCAACGTGAATAATGGCCTCCGAGAGACCCACTGAAGCTGAATGTTAAAATTTTTCGGTACCCGAACAATACGCAAATAAATTGTGAATTAGCGGTTTTTTGCCTAATATCCCTGATCGCTTTTGCCCGCAAACTATAGTAGATTACACGTTTAAATTCGCCGAATTCGACCATTAATTGTTTGTCTGATATTAATTGCATTGGTTTGTTTCAGGTAAACACAAAATCATTGCTGCACTGAAAGGCGAAATAGTAAGCAATGCTGTGTATACTTACAGTTTAAACACGAAATTAACTGTGCTCTATCTATCTATTTGTTAATGAGAACAAAAACATCACGACGTTCAATGATTTTTTAAACCGATTTCCTTGTAATTTTATACTGAGGCAGCCAGGAAAGGATTACCTATTATAACGAGGAAAGCATTGTTTGTTTGTAATTGATATACTTTATAACTACAGAACCGATTTCAATAATTCTTTCATCAAAAGAAAGCTTTCAGGGGCAAGCTACGGGCACAGCTGGTACACATATAAATTACAGGATTTAAGAGTAAACAAATTAACGCTGCCTGTCGCGTATAACAGATATAATAAAATATGAACTATTTCTGTATATCACTGAAAAATTTTGGTAATTGTCGATCGAAGATCAGTAAGAATGTCAAGGTTTAACATAATTTATTTTTGAAGTGAGATAGTCAAAACGTATTATGTAGGAGACTATAACTAATTGGGTCAGACGAGGGTCGTCTGGTCAGTGGAGTCTGATAACCCTACGCACGCGTCGCGACGTCACATCTTGATAGGGTAACAGATAACGGGACAAAGTGTTTTAGAACGGTTATCTTAGTATATCCGCAGTTACGTGAACCGAGGAAGGTTCTGCGCAATTACTTCGCACACAAACATACATAGATTATAATTGTAAATTCGACGGGCGCTGATAAAATATGAGATTGACTTGGTCATGTAAATAAAGCCATTCAGTTTGTAATAATAAAGAAAAGAGTTTTATAATATTTACATTTATATCTATTTTAAATAATTTGCTTTTGGATTTCAAACTATTTTTATTATATACGCAACTAATTCTTTACACTTCCAATATTATTGAAATTAATTAGCCGTATTTGTTTTATTTATAATATTAGTTAGCTTTATAACATCGTCAATGCGCCACCATGCGTAGGAACTAAGATGTCATGTCCCTTGTGCCTGTACACAACAACACTTACACTGGATCAATCGCCCTTTAAACCGGAACACAACAATACTAAATAATACTGTTTGACGGCAGAATATGTGCTCAGTAGTTGGTACCTACCCGCACCAAGTAAAGATTGTGATCATTTAATATTAAATAAATAAAATTTGAAATTAATAATTGCTGCTATATTTTTAAATAACAATAAATACTTGAGAAATACGATAAATTTATCATTTGTATAATCACAGATTTTTGTTAACTAAACAATGCTTAAACAATGGCCCGAGTGGCCATTGTTGCGGATATTATACTATTTCCAAAAGTTCGTCTGAGTTATATGAAACACGTGTAAAGTATACGTGTTTCATATAGGAGGGAGACACGCACAGGGAGAACAAGATAACGCCATTAGTATGTAATTTATGAAAAATGTCTTATATAAAAGTACATCTCGTTTCATGACTACAGTCTACATACGAAAATGGCTTAAACGACCAAATACTTCGCATTGAATATGCTCGCAGGTGGGATGTGAAGGTGCTTATGAAATGTTTTTATATCAAACCTATTGCAGATATTGAATTTTAATAGTATAAAGCTAATACGATTCCCGTTAATATTTTGCAGCATTGATGCTGCAAAATATGCTTACAGTTTTTATAATTACTGACTATTTGGGCTCGACACGATTCCTGGAATTTAAAATTTTAGTCACGAAAAACTTTTAAACATCCAGAAAATATTATCTTGTAAGAACCATAGTTAGTTACAAGTTTGGTAAGTTGAAACAACTTAAATATGTCCTACTGTTGAAATATGTCTTACTGTTGAAAAGACCTCAACTTATCTTAAAACAATTCAGTTCAGATTGGTGCTGGGGCTGCGAGTAGCTGATTTCCATTGTCCACATGTATGTTTTCCTTGAATGCCAAACACAAGATAATTATCTTATATTACACAAATTAAACACATGAGAACTTCTTGCTAGCTCAAGATTGATCTCGTGATCTTCGTTTGAATTTTAGAATCCACGTGTCCTATCTACTAAGTCACCTCGACTCTTATCCTCAACAAGTATTGACGTTTATTTAATAAGGAGGCTCCGAGTGATCAATAAATAAAAAAAAAACTACAAACGGTACTTATTAGAAACGTAGATACTAGTAGAATGTACTTTAAGTAATGTTGTAGGGACTTACCATTGCACATAGGTACTAAAAGCAAAACGTTATCCGATATTACGTAGAAAAACTGTTTCTCCAAGTTTCCCTGTAAAAGCTATTAAGGTACAGTCGACGGTACTTTATCTTCTAATATATTTTGTTTCTACTAAACAAAACTAATACAGACTTTCTTAAATATTAAGAATTCATCAGGCCTTCAGGTATCAGCTATCCTCGTGTAGTAGCAGTTTGTAAGAGTGTCCCACTGCTGGGTTAAATGCTTCCTTTACTGTGAATGGGAATAACTTGCTCATCCTATTAAAACAGGTTGATTTTTGCCTAAAATTTAATCACTATAATACAGCACTTGTGTAAACAATTGAGGTTCGTGCCATTTTAACCTGCATCTTCGCTTCTCAAAAAGATTCTCGTGTTACATCCACTTTGCCAGTAAAACTTCATACACAAGACATATAACATCTTAGATCCCAAGGTTGACGATCCGTTGGCGATGATAGGAATGGTTAATATTTCTTATGGTGCCAATCTCTATAAGCGGTAGTGACCACTTACCATTAAGTAGGACCATTTGCCCGTCCGTACCTATAAAATCAACTCTATCTAAAAAAAAATCTATCATCATAAAGAGATTTATTACTACTCTAATGGTATATATAGACAATATTTTTTTTAGCCCTAAATACCTGATATAAAAATAACCAAAGTTTTCCAAAAAGAAGTCATTTAAAACATGTCTCCGAACATTTCTTGTGAGTATTTCTTATATACAAAGATAATTAATCAGTTATATATAATACTAATTCAATTGATAAATATTTGTTAAGTTCATTAATCGTACAACAGATTATTCATAAAATATAAGACTAATAAAATTACTTATAATACATAATATTTATTTTATGTTATGTAATATATTGGTTGTAGTTATATTAATGTGGCGACTTACTTTTTAAAGTAAGCTTCAACTTCTTCGAAAAATTCTAAAATACTAATTATCTTAGTGCTAAATACCAAGTAATAAATCGTTTGGTGACCACTGTACTTGCCTTAGAAAAAGATTTATCTCCCTAGTAAAGCATTCAGCACTTGCCTTTCTATTTCCGCTAGATTTCTCAACGGCATCCCGAAGGATCTCCTGCTCTATAAACGATAAAAATAGCACTCCTTTGTTTGTGTTAAATAAAGTCATTATATTTGATATAGATTATACAAAATTTTATAGAGATGATAGTTATCGTATCATTTCAATAGTCTATAATAATTATAATTTTGCTTTCGTTTATTATGACAGGTAACCGCATGGACATAATAACAATTTGAAATTAGAAAATGATTTTATAATTCTGTAGGCGAGTGGGTACAATCGTTGAGTCCAGATGTTTGTTGGAAAGTGAGCATTATGTCGAACTATTTGAATATTTTCGTAGTTAGCGTACGCGTAATGTATGAAAATGTGAATAAAATGATGGCTAGTTAAAATAAAGCACTTTTGTTTAGTTTTCTGTTACAGATTACTTTAATGAAAATGAACACTTGTTTGTTGTTACACAATCAACGGACTCGAACTCGGTTAAGACGCCATATTAAAGTATATATCCGTGACTTCTATGAACATCTTGTTTATATTACTTTTAAAATAATTATATTATAATTAAATATATATTTATTTACACTAAGTAGAGAATTATGTCAAAATCATGTTTATTCCATAAAATATACTTTAACCTAAAACCAAGTCAAGTGGACATGTTCTTAGTTGACAATAATTTAAATATAAAAGAAATAAACGATACTATTATAGATAAACTAGCCACCCGTCTCGGCTTTTCGCGTTTACAATAAGGTCTGCATAAAACTTTTATTTCGTAATACTTATATATATATATATATATATATATATATATATATATATATATATATATATATATATATAAGTATTACGAAATAGGTATATATAGGTATTACGAAGTAGGTATATATATATATACCTACCAATCGGTATGATTTTTTCGACATTTTTTTTATAGTATAGGTAAGACGGACGAGCCTATGTGCTACCTGATGGTAAGTGGTCACCAACGCCCATAGACATTGGCATTGTAAGAAATGTTAACCATCGCTTACATCGCCAATGCGTCACCAACCTTGGGAACTAAGATGTTACGTCCCTTGTGCCTGTAATTACACTGGCTCACTAACCCTTCAAACCGGAACACAACCAAGTACTGCTCTCTTGCGGTAGAATATCTGATGTGTGGGTGGTACCTACCCAGGCAAGCTTGAACAAAACCACCAGTTAACATCTTCAACAATCATCACATTTCAACCAATAACAATACAATACATAAAACCTTAATGAATTATACACTTAAACATTCCTCAGGAATCACTTCGTCCATTGGTGAAAGCCATATTAAAAACCGTTCGGTAGTTTTTGAGTTTATTGCGCTCAGACACACGTGGCGGAGGGACTTTGTTTTATAATATGAAGTAATAATTAATGAACTTGAAATATATATATAAACTAATTTTATTTACCTACCGTATATATTTAAAAATAAATTGAAACATCATATTTATGTAAACTTCACTACATTGTTTGTAACGATGAATATTTATAAATCTCTTTTAAAACTGTACGTGTATTAATATAAAGTAAACGACCAACTAAAATTGTATTTGTATATAGCCGTACCGCTAGTTTCTATAAAGGACGCAATACCACTCGTATTATAATTTATGTAATTGGTTCGTTACACGAGCATGGATCGTAATTTTGTGTACGTGGAAACAACTATTACTTAATTATGAATACTATTTTCAAACCATTAAACGTATTAATAAGTTGCTTTAGCTACATTTCTGTGTACGTACATGATTATGACCTGATCGTTTGTCTGCGCAAACAGAGGCGCAGTTTACACTAAAGTCATAGGTAGTTATAGAAAAGCAATCAACACTACCGAAGACATAACAGGAGCAGCGAGCTTTTGGTGAAACAGGAATGTAACATTTCCAACTTCAAGCTGCTGAATTTTTAAAAACCAATATCTTTTACTGACTCTACTGGCATTTGATCCAGAAGTCCATATATATAGCTACTATACCAAAGAAGCAGTGAGCATATAAAAATACTATTTGAAACTATAAATATATATCTTTCTAAAATGTTTACTAAATTAACCCGGCTTTTAGTTCTAATAATAACATTTTATAGTGATTAAAACAACACAAATTATTTTGTATAACACTGAATACGTAACGTTGTGTTGTTTTATTACCTATAAAATATTATTATTAGAAGCCTGCAATGGCTGAATTTTAATGGAATAGCAAAAATAATTTATATCGACAGGTAAAAGTATTTTGTTGTGCTTGATTTCAAAATTCACAGATTCAGAGATAGGACTCTTTTTGGGGGTACTTCTCATTCTGTTTTGAAGGGTTTTGGATAGTTATTGAGTATATATGATTAGTGACAGAGGCATAAAGCATTTCAAGAACCGTAATTGATATATCCATGGACAGAGACAAACTCTTTCTTATACCTTTCGCCTTAGTTCAATCAAAAATATAATATGAAATTCCTTTGGCACAACCAAAAAACAACTTTGTCGAAACAATAAATCTAAAATGTAACCAAGTTTTGGAATAAATTCCGACTTCCCAAATAGTAACTTGAAGGAAACTCTATCGCTGCACCTGCGTCCGGACGCTGCGAATTTAGATTAGTGCATCAGGAGTTCGCAGAAAAGGCAACCGACACTAAGTTTCCTTGGCGGAATCGTATAAATGATAATGAATGCCAGACGTCTCTAATGAGATTACCGTTCCCGTGAAATTGGATTCTCGTAAGACTTCTTTAATTTTAAGTCAACGCGAAAATTAGGTGAATCTAAGATTGACGCCTGCGAAGATAATTCAATTTGAATGATTCAATACCGATGCTACGAGTTTATTTCGTAGTACGTGCTTAATAATCAGGCAGAATATATGAAAATTTGTTTTAAAATTGTTTATATTTAGACATACATAAAATGATTGTATATGTGTATGCATTTTAGTGTACAAATATGTTAGGTAACACAAGCCTCAATCAGGCAGAGAATCCAGCACACGTCATGAATTTCACAATAGGCAGCCAGTGCAACGTTCAACTTCATCTGTAGGTACATACCCTTGTACAGTATGTGAAATTGCACCAATTGCGTTGGAAAGACATAGATCCGATTAATATTTTTTGACCGTCTGACTTTTTTTTGTTTTAATTTACCATAAGCCTTTAGTCGAAATTCTATTTTCAATTTTTATTAATTAAGGTCAGTATATTTTTGGGTAAAGAGACTTCAATACTGATGATTAACTCTTTTCTTAAAAGTGAATATACAAAAAAATTAATGATAATTTTCATATTATTTTAAAATATCAGTTATATTCTTTAATGTATTAAATTAGGTACAAATCAATTCAATCAATTATAACAATAATAAAATTTTAAACAGTAAATATTGTAAAAGTAATAAATATAACTATATATAAATTTTGTATTTTTAATTTACTACGAGGACTGCTACTAGATGCTTAATTTTAATTTTGACCAGACAATATAGGTATAGCATGCGGTAAATAAACACATAAATCTTACCATTTAGCAATATTGCTAAACATTGAGACAGCGACGTCCATCCAAGCTCGCCGATTGAACGCTTCGCCAGCCGCAAATTGAGGAGTGAGCGGCTCAGTGCAAATTGAAAGCTCTCCCGAATTGCTGCAGACCTTTGTATTTGTAACCAGGGCCACAGTGCCGAGAATCAATCAGGGTAATGGGGGTTTGTCCGAATCTGCTGGGATTAGTCGCGGTAAACTGCCTCTACGGCAGTGTACTTTTCAATCACTACCGAGCGACCCCTTTGTTGTGCTGATTGAATGACTTTGTAAATCGCTTCGAATTTTCTTCTCGTTTTATGATTATAGCATTCGAGAACTGCCTCTTAAACACTTTAAAGTTTTAAACTTCATTCAATGAAAGGGAAATAAGTCTCGAGCGGATTTCAAAAGGAATTAGGTCTGTCTAAACTTAAGAACAGATTTTGCACGAGCCAATTTTGCCAATTTTGTTAGTCTTTCATGAATGCACGTTCGTAACACATATACACGTTGAAACCGTGAAAAGGTAATTTCTCATTTGAAAGCATTTGGAAACACACGCCAATTTTTATATGCTCAATTCGAAATTTTTATGAAAATAAAAAGGCAAAGCCCACTTTTACATCACATCACAATGAATTATCACTTATAAATATTGAGTAGAAACTTAAGCTATTCCATGGAGTGCTATTAATCAGAAAATAGGATTAAATGTTTCATTGTACCAGTCTGACAATGCATCGAGTGTCCTACACAATGCGTTTACAGATACAGCCGAGGTTGCGGCCTGCCACAACAGCGCACAATGCTTACGAATGTTCTGTTCCTACAGTTATTCAGGATTCTTCTATTTACAATTACATTTAATTACTTATTCAGCGTTATTTGTAATTAATTTCAAAATAAAATGCATCCAATCAAAATGATTTATGCAAAATACAACATGATTATTTAACGAAGTACATCTCATGTGAAAATATAATTATTATTGAATGTTTTTCTTTCAATCACTCTTAACAGTCTGACCTTTGAATTTTTAGGTTCTTATAATTTTTGGATAAAGCCTATTTTATTGTGAAACAGGTTATACATAGATTACTTTGTTTATTTTTATAAATAAAAAATACTTCATTTTATATATAAATCGCAAAAAACAAGGTCAGTTGTTATAGCTATTTTGTAAATATAAATTCATTACAAAATTACTTACTAATTTGTATATGCAAATGTTAAAACTATTTTAAGATATATGTCATGAATACTATTTTTGATGCACGACACATTGCCATTCAAAATATTTTTGAGGGCTTAGTGTTTTAGTCCAACTGTAAATAACAACGCAACTGCGAATATCGTCTTTGTTATTTTCAAAATTTATATCGTTTTTTTAAAAATAATTCCAGAACATGTTGTACTTAGAGCGTACGTGTCACGTCTGTGATTCATTCGTATGCCGAAAGCCCTCCGCTTCCAGCTGGTGTCTTTGTAACGACACCAACTGCATCCTTACTTGTACCTTGTGATAGAAGCTATTGCTTTTTGTATGAACATAAAGTTTATTCCAAACATTTCAATTTGGAATACGATCTCTTATTAATTTTAAAAAATGTCTATATATTTTCAGTACATAGTATATATACTATATATTGAAATTCGTTCTTCGATATAATATCGGTAGAATTAAAAATATAAATGGAGCTATGAATCAGTTTATACAAGAAGATCATCCGATTTTCATTTCTTAGAATAAGACAGTTAACATTATTAATTTTTCGAAACAGCTTAGTGTTATAAGAACAGACACAGTTTCGTCGCAACTGACGTGAATTTGCTACAACTTTGAAACAAAGGAAAGTTTGCGGGCGCATGCAATTATGTGGGTGCTTCGTTATGACGGGTTCATTCTCGTTCCGACCTCATTGTAAGTATAAGTAATGTGTTTTGAATTAAAATTTCTGTCGTTTGCGGTTTGACTATTTGTCTTTTATAATTTTCGAATAACACGAATTTTATTACCACTTCGCCTTTCTGAATAGGCCATATTATTCCCATTGCGAAAAAACAAAAGAACATTTCCAACGAAGAAGCTGTAACTTTTATTAGAGTAGCTCAATGAAGCAGTTTTCTGAAATAATTACTGGTAGTAAAGCAGAATAACAAAGCGAAGCACTGAATACATGTTAACTAATTAACCAATATATTCTGACAAATAAAGAATCTGAATTATATAGATGCACTTAAATTGCTTTATTTCCTTCGAAAGTTTAGCTGTTTTGCTTCAAGTTGTCATTTGGAAGTATATTAGAAATTTTACTTTTCAAATAATAACTATTGAAAATAAAATATTTTGCATTTTTATATCGTCATTTTCTCAGCGTTTTTGTATTTATTTAAATGGAGTTTTAATATAATCGTTCTCAATCTTATTCAGGTTTAAGTTTTTTATAAAAAATAGTATAATCATAGTTTGTTTGTACCGTGAATAAATATAACTATGCTTCCCATCCGGAAAAGTTTATAATCAATTCCGTCCGATGTTGGTAGGTGTGCGTCGAATGTTTTGTTTGAAAACGAGAAAAGTTTTCCTACGGCTTTTCCCTCTTTCACTAAATTTCCAAGCGATTTTTAATAAACACAGAAATGTGGACCGTGTGAAGCTGACGTTATTGTGATTCCGTTTCAATACCGTACAATAAAGTAATGTTATATTCAATGCAAATATTTTTCATTACAACGTATTGGTGTATTTTACTTCGTTTTGTTTTTTAAATAATTAACTTATTGAATTCACAGAAACAACCGTTAAAATATAAAACGTACATTTGTAAACACTATCAAAAATAATGAAATGGGGACAGCGTGAAAATGTACAGTAATTTTAACTTTATTTTTTATTCGGATTCTCTGCACGAGTAATGAGTTTCGCGTTTTTTATAATACAATTATGTTTTTTTTTCAAAGTCTAATTTACGCATCTCTGAAAGCAATTTGCATTTTCAGAATGGTCTTCATTTCCCAAGGGTGGGTCGGGTTCAGATTGACCGCGCATTTTTGTTGAAAGCCGCGGTTACATCTAGAACGAAAGACTGTCGTAACAAACTTAACGCTCATAGATTTTCATATACTCTCTAAGAAGAGACCAAAATGATTACCCTATTTTTTTGTGTCGATGGAAAAACGCATTACGCATTTCCCCCACGGGAACAGTGGGGGATATGTGGGGCTCGCCGATGTCCGAGGCGCCGAGTGCGCCCCGAACAACGGAATACCCACTAAAAAATCTATTGTGGCGGAGGGAGAAGTGCGCATAGCGCCTCATTCATCTCCCCGGTCTTTTTCGGCGGAGCAGGTTTGCAGCGGCGTCCTCTTCCCGCTCCCGCTCCGCGGCCTCGTTTTTCGACATCACATTTTCACTGAAGGAGACCATTTCCGACCAGCACTCCTCGCTTCCGAGCATCGCGTTGATGATGCTCGGCAAGGAGAGGTCTCCGCCGACAACTGCCGCCAGGGAATGCCTCTGGGGCCCCCAAGCGGCACACTCCGTCAGGGTGTGTTGCGCCGTGTCGATTGGCGCACCACACTCGTGGCAGGAAGGTGACATTTCCCGCCGTGCTATCTTGTGCAGGTACTTACCGAAGCAGCCGTGTCCGGTAAGTACCTGCGTCAACCTAAACGAGAGCGTGCCTCGTTTTCTTTTGACCCAACGACTCAAGTGGGGACGTATCGCCTCCACTGTCGCCAAGCCCGTGTGGGGGATCCCAGATCCTCCTCCCATCGGGCTATCAGGGCTTGCTGGGCTAGAGCCCTGATCCGCCCGACATCCGATGACCCTGGACGGTCGCCGCGCTCTCGCGCCTCGGTCCGGAAGTGGTCTGCGAGCACTTCCGCCTGGAGTTCCCAGGGCGGATCGCCCGCGAGGAGCGTCGCCACTGTACAAGACACCGTACGATATCCTCTTATCGCTTTTACCGCTATGAACCTCTGCGGCCTCCGTAGGAGGGCCCGGTTGTGAGCAGTGAGCGCATTAACCCATATCGGGGCACCGTACAGTGCCATCGACTTCACTACGCCGGCATAGAGGCGCCGACATAGCGATCCCGGTCCTCCCACGTTGGGTACGAGGCGACCCAAGGCGGCAGCTTGGGTGTTGCCTAAATGCTGCCTAAAACTCCATCGCCCGTCCAGGATCAGGCCCAGATACTTCATCTGGGCCTGCACCTGATACTCGCCCCCCGAGGGGGGCCTCTCCCCCCTTAAAAAAATAAAATGATTACACTGAAATTTCAAGCTTTTCATATTAAGGAGTTTTAAGAGTAAATGTTTCTATCATAATAATATATTGAAATCATAGCCAAATGTTGTCAAGGGATTGGGAAGCAAAACTTAGTATGTTTAAAAGAGGCATGAGTTTCGATTCGATTCGTGCATTAATATTTTTTTCTCGTTTAAAACATTTTGTTTTAATAGAACTTATTAGTATTATATGTGGTAAATGTATCTAAATACTAAAACTAAGTAAATTCTAGCTATCGCTAACGTTGAGTATGTTATTCTATATTATATCTATGTATCTAATACTCGAACTGGGTATACGTGACTTTGTGGAATGAAATTTTTAATAAAAGTGCTTGCTACATATACGTTACAGTTTAAGATTGGTAAATGTTTCAAGCCAAATACAGAATTTAGCTTTTCCTCTTTAACAATATATACTAATCATGAAGTATTTAAAAATTTGAACACATAAATGTATGATTTCAAGGACTCGACAAAATGCAAAAGACCAAGAACGACTTTAGCGCACCTTTGGTTCTCCTAAGGTCCATATATTATGTCAGTGGTTTATGACTTGCTGAATGATAAATAATCATGTGACAGAAGGATTCTACATAATATCTTGGGTTATAAAAACATTTAAAACAAAAGCACTCGATGAACCACCACTAACTATATTAAAATATAAAAATCTAGTTTCATTGATTCAACACAAATTCGGATATCTTCACATCGCAACTCGAAATTAATGATACTACGTAATATATATCCATGTTAACGTAACTTAATTAGTAAGGTAAATGAAGACATATTGTTTTTGTACGTAATAGGTCAGTTAACAATGCTGTAGGTAGATCAATAATCATTACGCAAAACAAACAATACGAGCTCTCTTATTAACGTTCGCAGCTACGCCATGAAGTAAATGGGTATCGTATTAAGATGTGTACGATTACTATTGGCTTGTTGTGAATAAAACTAACATCGCATGGAAGATATTCTCTTAATAAACTGCTATTTTGTATGGTTGTGCTCGCTAATCTCAGAAACTTACACGTACGATTTATAATATGAAAATATTTTTAGGTCTTTTATCGAGGAATATAACTTTATCCTATGAGCCTTAAGAACGGAAATGTACCTTTTTATCATGCTGGAAAAACGCATTACGCCTTTCCCCTACGGGAACAATGAGGGGGTATGTGACTCGCCTGTGTCCAAGGCGCCGAGTGCGCTCCGAACATCGGAATACCTGCTAAAAAACCAGTGGTGCCCTTTCCGTCTTAACGAGAAACGGAAATGTAACTAAATATGTATATTAAGTGCAATAATATTAGTTGTTAAAATATAACGCGTCATAAAATTAAAAAATCTAATCTGCAAAATGAAAACCAAGTAAATAAACTAATTATAAATACAGTTCTCGAGTTAGTTGTAGGCCTGATTACGTTGAAATAACAGCTGAATCGCTGCACACTGGAAGGAATGGCCAGTTATAGCGCAGTTCACGTGATGTTGGCCAATTTATTAGCGGTTAAGTGCGCACAATAAATTTCTCAAATGGTCCGTGCACACCGAAGGTTGTGTGCTATTTATTTCCTAAGACCGAGGTTTATAGAGTAACCTTAGGTCCTGCAAACTATAGAGATAACTACTTTCTATAGTGGACGGAGAAGTTCAAATAAAAAATAATTATAAGGTTATTTTTCTGATATTCTTATTATATAAAAAGGGAAGAAAATTAAAAAATCTTCCATTGTGTTGACGGAAAATCCAGAAGCTCTACAAACAATTATGTGAACTCGATAGAATCGATGTTAATAAAAGTACGCGCGGCGAACAGAGGAACTCGTTAGTGGCTATAGAATGTTTCTTGAGAATAAAGTGGATGGCCCAATCAAGCAATCAGCTGGCAAACAGCGCGCTTGAATCAATACAAGTCTTTTTGCAACTTTTTCGTAGCATTATTTATAAACTTGGCTTTGTTCCTATGTATTTATTGGTACAAATAAAGTATAAAACATCGTATGCACATCAAACCTAACAATAAAATAATATTTTTAAATTTATATTCTAAAACATAAAAAAATTGTGGTTATCGTAAGATCCATAAAAGTAAGGTTTTTTCGATATACGCGTCTTTCAATCGACCACATAAGTGGCTACACCAACTACACTTATCTATTATATATGTATGATGTCAAAGAAGCAACCCACAAGCAAAATCATTCCCAACGAGAGTTGATATCAGGCAGAAAATCAATCAATTTATTTAATAGCCCCTGATAAGAACTTTTGAATTAAACTATAGGATACCATTGAAAGTAAAGTTTCCGAAAGGATTAAGCTGATATAGTACTTACTAAGTCATTTTTCTTACAGTGCCGATCCATAGTAAGTGAGATAAGAAAAAGATAATAATTATGTTTGTGTTACAAGACTAAAACATAATAAAGGTTACCAATGAAGTTTCACTACTATTTGTATTGTATATGAAAAATATTTTTTTTGGGCACGCTAAGAATATACCGGACTTTGTTATTTGCCAGTTTAAACAGTAAACACATAACAGCTCAGTTTATGCATAACCAGGCTAACAAGAATATACAAGGTTGTAGTACAAACTTTTCGTCCCAAACTTTATAATTAACGTTTTATGATTCGCTACAGCGCTAGAGCGTCTACTGAATAGTTTACTGTACCATAACTCGACATCACATGGTCTAGGAATTTTTTCGCTTGTTTATAATAAGTAATATATTTTTAACATTCCTTGAAAAATCTACTTAATTTGATATATATGAATAAAGTACATTTATCGCTTTACTTATTAAATTAAAAAGTGCATTTTTTGGTCTTAACGTTCTCGTCCAATATTTGTTGTTTTTTTATATATAATTTAAGGATAAGAATGTACATACCAGAAAGGGTAGACGAATGTAAAAAAAGCATCGACGATCGTTACACGGATTTCAAGCGGCTATTCTTGGTGAACACTTTTCGCTTTTCTGAGCATTATCGACGGGTTTCCATACAGACTCGTGTGTCTTTGTTGGCAAATTGCTATAGAATGACTATTAAATGCGGCTCGAAACTGTCCGACATAGTTCGAATGAATTCTGGACTTCATGTAACTTCAACAAGTAACTCGTAAAGTTTAATACGTCTTGCATTGTGACGAAGTATACTTCGCACTGAAGCTTTAATGTTTTAAACAATTGTTACAAAGACTTCACCCATTCAAAAACTTCAGCAATGAGACAATATGTTAAGAAATTAAGTAACGTGTACAAGTTAAGAGTTCTTATTTGTTCTCCTTTATTTGAGAAGGTTTTGGAGCTTATTCCACCACGCTGCTCCAATGCGGGTTGGTGGAATACACATGTGACAGAATTTCAGTGAAATTAGACACATGCAGGTTTCCTCACGATTTTTTCCTTCGCCGTTTACTTGTTTAATTGATGCTTATTTTTGATCGTATTCTATAGTTTTCTTGTAGTTCATCAGTTTGAGTTGCCATTTGTTGTTGGTACTAAAGTGAAGGTTTCTGGCATAGCAACATTAAAATACAAACGATGGCTGTCAACTAAGAACGTTTGAGTGCAATTTTTATTAAGTTATTTGAATTTCATATTAATTGGAGGTATATTATACAATAAATTATAGTCCTAATGTACTTAACTACTTTGACGGGTATTCTTACTTTTGTTTCTGGTTGCATTTCTTATACATTGTAAGTTTATTCTATGCCATAAGTTCCTATTGTAATAAAATCAGCCATTTTGCGCTTATACAATGTAAAATGTAGAATTATTTTCACCGCTATCGCTGCTGGCGAAGCAAACAATTCTTATAAATGAATACTAACATTTGTAAATAATAATAACAATTTGGTCCTTTTCAAATATCGTATTTGTTCATTTATCAAACTTGCTTAATATGCCGACGATATCTATAAAATTAGACACATAAATTGTGGTACGAAGTTTTTCAGTCCTAATTGAAAATTAACTGAGTTGGGACGAATATTTCACGTCGACACGTACAAGTTAGTTCGGTACAATTACGTATAACAATATACATTCAAATTCAAACAACGTTTTGATCATTGTAAACATTTTATGATATAGTATTTTCAAATTACGTATCCCTATTGCAACTATAAAGCTTATGTAGTTGTTTGTTATTGCTCAAAGTAAAACTTATATACAATATTAATTGCAATAATATGTTGTGCAATTCAATTAATATGAGACAAATGAAATAGTGTAGTAACAGCGTAAGTTTACAAACACATTACATTATTATCAGAATCGGTTATACTCGGTTAGAAAAGTTAGACAACTAATTGTAGAGCCAAGTGATCTTTCCAAGGCAATCTGATCTTACAATACACTGTACACGGGTTTTGAAACATCTTGTAATTTATCCGAAAATATTCATTGAAATTGTAATGTGTAAATCAATATTTTTCATTATCAGAATCGAATTAATATGGTATTCATTTAATTTGATTTATCCAACGCCGAAACACGTAACAAACATAACGTTGTCAGTAATATCTTGTTTGCTTCAACAAACAATTAGCGTTTATCCTTATCTGTTTTGAGTAAATAATTACGAAATCGCAACATAAATTTTTAAATGGCACTGCGTTATTCAAACGAAATTTGGAACAAATGAGGCAACGGTCTCCTCAAACACGAACGCCCTCTCGCCAAGATCTGCTGATAAAATTACACAAATGCTAATGAAAGCCGCTGCTCGAGTAATATTAGCGTTCTCTCTGAAATTGAACCTGTTGGGTCTAATTTTCCTCCAGCACCGGCGGGTTACCGACCTGCTTTCATATTTCTTAAGAACTTGTGCTCAGATATATGAGGATCTTCGTTTTTGAAAATAAATCTTAAAACTTGGTACGATATTTGTGCATTCGGTTTGATATACATTATTCATTTTAATAAGATGTACCTTAATTTTATGTTTTGAATATTTACCTACATAACACATTATCTATTGAAATTTATAATTTTAAAACATTTGACATTGCAATTAAAATTAACTAATAAACTATAACTTCAAGTTTATAACTTATATATTTACAATAAAAGAAATTAAAGCAACAAAAACTGTCTATGAACAATTAGACTGGCTTAAATTGATCCACAGATTACTATTTGGTGGTAGATTTTTTTAAATGTATAGGCTAGCGCTTGACTGTTATCACACCTGATGGTAAGTGAGATATAGTCTAAGGTGGAACGCGCTTGACTAGAGGATATTGTAGGTGATGGGGAAAACGGAGGTCGGGAGTTCCAGACCTTGGCTCAGGTATCAGAAACGAGGAAGCAAATCGTTAAATAGAATAATTGATGGGCTTGCACAAAGTCCTACTACCAAATAAAATCGCTTCCTATTAATAAATAATCGCATAAAAAAAATTGTAAATATTACATTTGGTCTCTATTCTATGTTAATCTTAATTATTAAAATATTAATGCATGAAAAATGGTAATATCTAAGCGGAATAAGAGTACGGTATAACCTCGTGGTTTCCCATATTTCTGAAGTTAATGCGAGTATAATTTATTTAAGCAAATAAATTATTCTCAGCAAAAGTGTGTTATAATATGAGAAATACGGATAACGCGCGATGGTACAGGTATATAGAGGGCTGAAGTTTTTCGTCGGAGCGATGATCAAGTATTTTCATAAACAAGATTATTTTTACCGAAACATATTAAAATTAAAGTGTTGTCAAATATCAATACTTATTTGAGAATTTAAAAGGTTTTACAAACGCTAATGATTTCTTGTGTAATTCTTTTATTTCAATTAAAAAAACAGGAATGCTTTTATTTGGATAATAACTATAATTTATCGGTCACGTATATTAAAAAAAACCGAAGTACTAAAAGTTTAGATGTCGTTGAAGTCGAAAAACGTTATATTTAACGAGTTTAGTTCGGTCCAGACGATTCAGTTGTGACATCCCTGTTTAATCACCAGCCGGGGAAGCATCGTAATCCTATTCTACGAGTGTTTATTTCATATTTATTCTGGTAACTGTCCCCATACTCTGTTCCCTTTATTATCTTTGTACGTGTTATTTATACTCGCAATAAGTGATAGCTCCTATTAATTATAAAATAAAGTCTTGAGTCCCTTGAGTTATACAATGTCACGTAAACCGTATAAGTTACAAATAATAATATACTCGAATTAAAGCAAAGACAGTAATTACTTTTGAATAATAAATTTGGTTTTTGTTTATTTTATAATTTTAGTTTCGGGTTCACGTCTGTTTGAGTCTAAAGTATTAAAAAAATTCCGAACGTCTCTTATAAAAATACTCTTACAGACCAGAGACGTGACTTTAACTTTTTTTTTTAAAGAATACATCAATAAGTATTTGACTTTATAATTTAAAATAAATAATTAACAAACAAAACTACAATTATTTACTTTAAATGCAAAACCAACTTAAACGACAAATATCCCTTGACAACGTAATTGTATGTTTGAAGCATCTAAACTTTGTGCCAAAAGTAATATTCATCTTCTGTGACTGGCGATGACACGCTTTTCTTTTTCTTAAATATATTCTGGCACAAAGAATTGATACATTCGGTCGAAGATTGTTAAGAATATAATATAAAACTTCCTTAAACTAAATTTAAATTGTAAAGTAAAAAAAGTAAAGTAATACTGTGAATGTCCCACTGCTGGGCTAAGGCTATCCCTTTGAAAAGAAGGAAAACATCGTGAGGAAACCTGCAAGTAGCGTATGAAAATCTACGTCGTGTATCTACCAACCCGAAGGAGAAGCGTTGTGGAGGAAGTTCAAAACTTTTTTCTAAAAAAAGGAGAGGAGGCCTTAGTCCAGCAGTGGGATATTACTTTTAACTTATGCTTTTGTATGTGTACGTTATCCGCTAACGCTGTACGTTACGTTCTAAACTAAGTAGTAGTAATAAACATTGACTTGAATTTACGTATTCCGTTTCGAGAGCAAAAACTCAATAATGCTTGTTACTTAAATGCTCAACGCTTATGTCACAATTTCCGCACATAAATCACTGGCTCTCATTTTATTAAAGTATCTTAACATTCAACATTTAAGATCTCCGGAGCTGTAAAAATATTTCAGGATCAGTTTTATAACATCATCTCAGGTTTTCCTGTTCAAAAAAATTTAATAATAAAAATGAGCGTTTATGCTTTAGTATAAACGTATCATACTAATACTTAACTTAATTAGGCTTTTACATTTTGCAGATAACTATTCACTTACTAACATCTGAAATAACAATTTAATATCCAAATAATCTTAGGCGCAGGGTCAATGATAATATTATGACAAAGGCTTGTAGGAGGAACATCCATATCATACATACTATATATAATATTTTTAT
Source organism: Nymphalis io (assembly GCF_905147045.1). Classification (NCBI taxonomy): domain Eukaryota; kingdom Metazoa; phylum Arthropoda; class Insecta; order Lepidoptera; family Nymphalidae; genus Nymphalis; species Nymphalis io. The sequence continues at coordinate 3,887,876 of NC_065888.1, forward strand.
AGAAGATTACCTATTTCCCGACACCCACCTTTATCTTTTCCTCTTACATGTCGCTCCGAATATTACTCGAAATGATATTACTTATTACGATATTCGTATGTGGACATAAAAATCTTTATTATTAAAAGTGGAGCCCATATAATATATTGAAGACTTAATAGCTTAACGGTTTTATAGCGATGTGGCAGTCGCGGTGTTTATTCTAATCTCTAGTATTAGTGTCGCACAAGTGTCCCACAGCTGGGCTAAGGCATCCTTTCTATATATCTAATCTAAAAAATCTTTATATAATACCTAACGTCATCAATATGAAAGATAAAAACATGAAATATGAAAAATTTATTTGTTTTACCGAAATCAATTCAATTTTGAATAAGAACATGGCGTCGAGTCGTCAGCGCCTAATGGCATTTTGAATGCTCCACGAGAAATACAGTAAGAAAAATGAATGGCCGTGCATGTGACTGGCGCCCCGATGTCTACTGTTCTTAAGTAGCTCTATTTCACAAGGCAATATCGTACGGACACGCTGAACACGTTAACTGTAACTCAATTTATCACTAATACTTTTACAGTAAAGTCATTTTTAACTTCAGAGCGTCGTACGTTCTATTGATATATATTACTCGCATTTAATAACATTCTTACACGCCTTTTTAGCTCCACTTTTAAATTAAAATAGAAGAATTAATAAATAAATACACATAATGTCTAACTATATAATCTATAATCGATGTGAACGAATTTAGGAAGTTGATTTTAATAATTGTTATCTGTGGGCAAAATATTCTGCTAAGGAGACTTGAGGTGAAGGCACCAAGAAGACCGAGTTATTAAAAATGCTATTATTTAAATTATTGATATCATAAGTTAAATGAATTAAAAACAACAACGAAAGACTTGCAGTGTTATTTTGTAAGGACATACTTCGTATCTCATTCGTCAAATATTGAATTTTTAAATTTTAACTCTGTGCTATCAGCTTTAAAAAGTATATACTTTTTAAGTAAACCTTGTAGTGTTAAAATGGAAGCCTCGTCTATTACCTCAGCTTCATTAGGAATGAAAGATTTTTACGAATTGGGCTAACGGCAAAAGTCTTAACTTATTAACTGGATGTAATGTTATAAACGTGAAAGTTAATTTGTCAGTTTGTTTCACGCCTAATCGTTAAATATTCTATATTATATGTAAAAGGAGAAAAACATTAGCATTAAAAATATTACATTGTATATATATAACTTCCTATTTATCATCACTGATGTGATTCATATTAACATGAAACCACTGTTATACAGTTGAATATTTATAGTTTCAATAAATTAATAATGAGTTGTAGTAAAAATGATATAAAACGTATATGAATAATGAATGAATAATTACTGGTATATGAGAGTTTTTTTTATAGAATAGGAAGGTGGACGAGCATATGGGCCAACTGATGGTAAGTGGTCACCAACGCCCTTAGACATTGGCATCGTAAGAAATATTAACCATCGCTTACATCGCCAATACGTCACCAGCCTTGGGAACTAAGATGTTATGTCCCTTGTGCCTGTAATTACACTGGCTCACTCACTCTTCAAACCGGAACACAACAATACCGAGTACTGCTGTTTTGCGTATCCCTATTGCAACTATAAAGCTTGTGTAGTTGTTTGTTATTGCTCAAAGCAAAACCTATATACAATATTAATTGCAATAATATGTTGTGCAATTCAATTAATATGAGACAAATGAAATAGTGTAGTAACAGCGTAAGTTTACAAACACATTACATTATAATCAGAATCGGTTATATTCGGTTAGTTAACTAAAAAGTTAGACAACTAATTGTAGAGCCAAGTGATCTTTCCAAGGCAATCTGATCTTACAATACACTGTACACGGGTTTTGAAACATCTTGTAATTTATCCGAAAATATTCATTGAAAGTGGGTGGTACCTACCCAGATGAGCTTGCACAAAGCTCTACCATAAGCGAATTCATGACGGTGGGTTAAACGGTATAAAAGTTAGTCGTGCTGTAGCGCCATCTAGTGACGAGTTACAACAAGGTGAATAGTATTAAAAAAATCCCCAATGTGCCAACTTGTCAAGATTCGCCCGCCGCGACTTCGTATGGGCAAAATTCATACAAAGCTACACCTTCCATTTCCTGTAAGAAATGTAAAATCCTGTCTTAGCGGATGTTAATATCCTTATTAATATTATAAAAGTGAAAGTTAGTTTTCTTACTTATTTGTTTGTTTGTCAAGATTTCGCGTCTTAAATTCTCAACCCATCATCAAATATAAAAGAAACCTGTTTCAAATTTCAGATTTCCAGACTAGTTTAGTCCGTTGATGACGTCAGCACAAATGACGTTATAAGGATAGATTGACGTGTGTCATAAAGCGTACTAAGGAAACAAAACGTATACGTATGTTTATTTACAAATTAGCAAAACTAACAGAACTCAGGATAAAACATAATGTCCTGACCCATTTCGACCGCGACGTCTATACTCAAGGGAGACTTGCCAACTGCGCAGCTCATATAATTTGCAAGTGTGAGCGCTAACACAATTGCACTCTCAATTCTTTCACTCTTATAATCCGGCGGGGGCAAAGCAGGTAACAGTTCATGCGCAGTTCAGGTGTTTTTTCGATATTATAATCACTGCTCATTGCAATCATTTTCACACTCCAGACTCCGACTGGAACTGGACTAGAAGACTACATGGAAAGAAAATAGCAAAAACTTTTTATGTTCGCTTCCTCAGAATTAAACACAGAAAGCCTAAACTATAAAAAAAGATGATTACTTGAGTCTTTAATGTTTTAAGAATATGCTTAAATGGACTTAACTAAAAGTGCACGTATCAAAATTTTAAATTAATTATTATTCAAACCATGCTCAGCAATAACGCAGCGTGTCCCCGTCGAATAACAATTCCGACTTTGGACACTACACATTTGTTGTTACGCTTTAGATTCTACCGGCGTAAATGAAACTTTTATAATAATTGATTTGTATATGAATTAAATTATTAAATAAGACATCAATAACAAATATCGTTAAAATAACAAACAACTGATCAAATATTCACACTTATAATTAAATGAATCTTTATAATGATAATTATATACTGGTGGTAGAGCTTCGTGCATGCTCGTCTGGGTAGGTACCACCTACTCATCAGATATTCTACCGCAAACAGCAGTAATTGGTATTGTTGTGTTCCGATTTGAAGGGTGAGTGAGGCAGTGTAATTACAGGCACAAGGGACATAAATAACATCATAGTTCCCAGGGTTGTTGGTGCATTGGCGATGCAAGCATTTCTTACAATGCAAATGTCTATGGGTGTTGGTGACTACTTACCATCAGGTACCCCATATGCTCGCGCGCCTACCTATACTATACAAAAAAATTAAAGAAGTAATGGCGGCTTTTTATGCGTATTTAAACCGAAATCCGTTTAAGACAAATACTACACTTGATAGTTTTATCGGTAGCATAAAAAATAAAAGAAAACAAAAATACTAATAACTTTAGTAGAGAGTTTAGAAAATGTTGGCGCATTAATAAATATTTTTGTTTTTTAATTTCACTTTGCAGATCTTTCGTGTAACCAACAATATTTCGTGTATGTGTTAAAGCTTCGAGTTCGTATTCATATTCGGTAGAGTAGCGTTTAGTCCAACTAGTGTGCAATTTAATTTTGTCGTGCAATAAATAAAAGTACAATGGATAACATACATCACGAAGTTAAAGCTTACAATTTGAATCCAAAACCCACATTTACGAGCTAATATAAAGCAACAACATATGCTTATTAATTTCATATAAGCATATAACCTTATTCTCGACAGATTAAAACAACAGTAACGTTAGGAATAGTTTCACAACGTGGATATCATCCCGCTAGGGATATACTGGAAGTTCGTGACTGCACATGCCGTTGACATCCAATCATATATGTTTAGATAAGCTTATGTAGTAGTCAAAGGATTATTCTATCTTTGTTGTTGTGAGTTATCACTTTATACTTTAACTAGCTTTCGAGATCCGCTTCTATAATTCTATATGAAATGTGTTGATGTGTCCGTGACTTCATATTTATTTAATTAAAAAAATATTGTACATAAAAAAAATAGTAAAAGTAACAGTCTTCTGCATGGCTAAAGGCTGGGCCACTTCTCCTGCTTCAATGCGGGTTGATGAAGACACATGTGGAAGATTTTCATTCGACAAACAATCGCCCATCCGTTTACCATAAAAAAATATTAAAAAATAAATTGGTATGTATATTTATTTATAAAGAGATGATTGCTTTTATAAATATGTCTTCATTCAATCGTAATGAGTTTGCAGAGTTAAAAATACTCATTTATGTATGAAATGATAGTCAAAGATAAAACAATAATTACAATTATTACGCTATTATTTATTGTGAAACGGCTGTTTATTTCCTCCCTTTAATATCGTAATGCGAATTAATAGTTTTATTGCCCGCGACTGGCTGTTGTTTATCGAATTGCTTTATTAAATACATTTATTCTGTTATAAATCTGGTGAGTTTGTTTGTTGAGAGTGTTATCTCAGCAACTACCGGTTCGATTCGAATAATTCTAGTAGCGTTAGATATTCTATATATTGAAGTAGGTTATAAGATACATAATATATTTATCTAAAGTGCTCAGTACAAAACTGAATCTTAACCTAAAATTTCGGGTTAACTCCTGATACGCGTTTATACCTACATGTGTCGAAAATCTGCCGCATGAATATTCACTTATCAGTATCGAAGAAGCGTGGTGAAATAAAATTCGAATCTTATCGTTGAAAGGAGAGTTCTTAGATTAGCAGTGGTACAGATATTTTCTTTACTTTGTACTTCAAGCTTAGTCTCTAACGCGCAGAGCAGTAACACTACACGCGAACCAATATGGCAAACGCTATGAACTAGGCATAGTCGAGTACGAGTTTTAATACAAGTTTAATAGAAACGTAATGTGTGAAAACTAGTCTATACTAATATTATAAATGCGAAAGTAACTCTGTCTGTTTGTCTGTATGTTACACGCTATCACTGTTTAACTAGTGAACCGATTTTGATGAAATTTAGTATGAAGCAAGCTTGAGATAAAAGAAAGGTCATAAACAATTTATACCTAACACCTGAACTGAATATTAGTAATTAATAAAAGCATGTTATGTGTTATTTATAATTAAAGAAAACGCGATGGGTAAATTTAATTTCCTATCGCCCAAGACTGCGGCGTTGGTTCTACATCAGGAAGTTCTTCATTAAATTTATTAAAGCGTTTAAAGTTTCACAAAGGCAGATGGCAGTTATTAAATATATTTTGATCGTGTATTAGATGTTTATATACGTATATTACTTATTATACTAAAACTTTACAAGTCCTTTGTTCTCGTTTGAAATATCAAATCATCCCATGATTGACGTTTATAATATAGGCTTCGTGGTATCAATGGTCATTAGCAGGCGTGACTAACCAACCATGGATATCAGGTCAGCATTCGTATTACCAAAATACAATATTACTAAATAGGGTTAGTTAACGACACCCACTCATTCTATTTTTAAAAACTTTGTAACTTTATTGTACACTTAAATACGATAGATAAAAAAGAATAAGAAATACTGAAAAAAGTAGAACAAAACGAGACCTCCTTTGCTAAAATAGCAATCTCTTCGAGACAATATTTAAGTAGGGGACATCACCTAATAAAAAATTAAGCGATTAGGTGACGTACGGATGTAATACAATGAATAAAAAAACATCATAATAGAGATAAAACATAATTACCTAAATTAATATCTGTGACCATGCAATGACTGATATATTTGAGTTTCTAATAACTCACAAAAGAAATCACGAAGTCGAAAATTTTTGTAAAAAAGTTTTTATAACTAATAAAGAATCATTCGAAATAATAATTCAGGTTTACTATGAATTTTATTTTATACGACGATAAAAATAAGACATTACCTAATGACGTCATAGGTACCTCACACAGATACGGATAATTGAAACATAAAGTAATTATTTGAAAAAAAAAAAAACTAAAAACATCGCCGATAATTATTATTTGTTGTCAATTATAAAGATTAAGCAACTTTGTTGTATATTGTTTATAAAACTATTTAATAGACTGTGATTGTAATTAGTTAAGAATTTTACGATGTTTTTATTGGCGTGAAACGATAATAAATTCAATTTATAAAACTAGTAGACCAAAGATCAAGTTAATTACGGTTCACTAAACTAGAATAGACTTTTTATTATATTATAATTAACTTATAAATATATTGACTGCACTACACTTTGGAAAAACCCATGATATCTTAGCGAATGAGATACATATATATATATGTATGTATATAATAAAATACGACACATTCAAGTCCATTAATCCAAGCTATCCTCTTGTATTGTCCTGATCCATCTTACCGCACGCCCTACGTTATTCATGAAAATATCTTATAATAACTCTAGCCTACATCTTTGTCTCGTATCTCGTGCAAAAAGATCAATACAATTTAAAATTTATTGGGTTTTTCTGTCGAGACATTGTCAGTGGCAGCCGTGAGTCTTGAAGTTGGTATTATTTACACTTCCGTGTAATCTTTTCGGTCGTGTCAGATTTGCCGTACCTTCGGATTAGATTGCACTTGTGTTTGCGCACACACTTGTGCACTATTATACTGGTCATTACACCAGCGTTGTTGGCTAGTTTTGTTAAGGAATGGCTGCCCTGGTCGAAACCGAATACCGAAAACCGGAAGCCATCGTTATCATCATCAATACCTCTATAAGTAATCAGAAGTAGTCAAAATTACAAAGCGTAATTTGTATTTATATAAATTGCTATGAATAATAATTAATTTTTTATTGTTACGATTAATACAAATAATTCACACTGTGATCACTACCAACAAGATACACGCGGATATGTATTCTACGTATACAAAAAAACCCTAAATCCACCACATCTTAAAAGAGTTTTCAATGCCCAAGTATTTGCATTTGTTATGAGATTGTTTTAAGCGTTTCATTTAATACAATCAGCGACTAATATTTAACATTTTTATTTGATTATTGTATTTTTCTTACAAAACTTTAATTTGCAAATTAGCTAAAGACAATAATTTCTATAACTATAACTCGTCATACCCACATTATTTTAAGTGAAGAGTTTAATTTGTGGTTCTTTATTTTGTGTACCGCCCGTGTGTTGTATAAATAATATTTAAGTATGTTAATTTTCTTTTCTCAAATATTTAAAGTGAATTGTATTCTTTTTTTTGAGGAATAAATTCTTAAGCCGTAAGTGTAACACTACAAAAGGTAAATCATTATGTAATCTTATCGTCAAATTTTCCTTTAACCATAAAAATACAAAAGCTATAAAGTGACATAGCGTTGATAGTTAGCATGAGGACGAATATAAATTAATTAGCGACTACAAAGGCGCCAGAGACCGGCTAATGAAGAAAGACATCTGGTTTAATTACCTTTTGTAATTTTTCTACTAAACGGTTCTGGGTATAAATTAATTTTCCTTCAGTGGCCCGTCCATTACGGCACTTAGTAGACCTCTTTGCGATATGAGACTCGAGCTGTTCACTTAAAATCCTTACCAATATTTGGTATCGCGTTTGTGATTTTCTTTTAAATATTTGTTTAGTTGCTATGGTGTGTCAAAAATAAAAGCATTAATTTTTAATTAAACTATTCGATATTGATATTCTATGTTAGTTTATATTTTATTCAACAATGGATATTTATCGTGTAACATATAAGAATTTAACACATTTCAGATATATCATTATAGTAGTAGCAGTTCATGTAACAGCCTGTATCCCGGTACTGGGCAAAAGATTATTTTTCTCTGTAGAAGGAGTTGAAGAGCTTATTCCTTCACGCTGTTTTAATGCGGTCAAATACCGACATATGTGGCGGAATGTGGCAACTTATACTTATAAAAGTCCTCTTCACCAATGAGCATAAGACAAATTAATCTCATGAAAACTTAAGGGTGTTACCCTGATTTGAATTCGTAATCGGTTAAGATTTACGTGTTCTAGTTAACTTTTAAAATATTTATCATTCAAATTTCGCACTTCTGTCTTTTGTGTATCCGACGGAAATGGTGCGTTTGTCGCAGTGAACTATGGCCCGCAAGATAACGTTATCAGGCGCAGGAAATTCGGTCATTCGTGCAATATTTACAAATATATCTCACGCGACATCGCCAAAAGAGCGAGCACAAATTACGATAACGGTATTTGTTTTCTTAATAGGCCTAAATATGTTTTCAAACTTTATTACAGTCATTCAAAAACGGTTTTTGTTTATTATGATTTCCTGACCTTTCTTCCTAGCCTTCTGTGCTAGATATGCACCAGTGTATGCACAAACACAAGAGCGCTCACATTTCGATTAAGACTTGTATAAGCCGATTCGACAGAAAATCTGACACGACCGGTAGCAATACAGGTATAGTAGGACGAGAACTAACGACTGTATGTGATTTTCGAAGATTTTCTCGACAAAAAAAACTGTAATTTAATATCGGCCCGACACAACGTTTGAACCTACGACCTATGACATCTATGGCCTTATGAGCTAGCCATTAGAACAACCAGGTTTATCTAAAGTGACAGATAAGCACTATAACAAAATAATTTTTAATGATGTCTTCAAGTGTCTTAACGTATGTATGACATACATTGTATGTGTACATATTCTATTTAAATCAGCCGATAACAAGCGCTGAAATACCGCTGCAAATTCTCAAGTAATCTACTCGCATCTAAAACTTTTCCAATATTTTTTCATCGCCTGTGTCAACTTCTACCAGGTCGCATCGCGACGACAAACAACCAATATACGCAGCGACAGGAGTTTTCGTACTATTGTTGTACTCAATCTTACATAACGCTTTACTTATAAATAAAACAGTCCATATGAGTTAACAGTTGAGGCTGAAGTTCTGTCTTTATTAACACAACATCGCTTTTCATTAACTGGCTAACTTTAGAAGAAACACCTCACGATTGCGACCACGATGGCCGCGCCGGGAGACTTTTTACATGAAACTTCTTCGCAAACTCTTAATGCACGTAACTGTAGAAAACAGTTTCACTTTCGTATTTACTGACTAACTGCCCTACGCGACATCGTCCGCGTAATGTTATACAGAGTAACCCTTATCCATAAGTGGGATTTTATCGTTAAAAACTTTATTCAAGTCCGCCTGGCAGATGTTAGCGCGTTCAAACAAACAAAATACAACTTGATATATGTATTATATATATAAGGACGATACGTTATATAATAATAAATTAAATCAAGAGTTTTTCCACGTTATGTATCTATGTGGATTGATCAAACTCAAATGTCTCTCATTCAAAATATCAAACGATATTGTTAAATTAAACAAATATAGTTTAATAATTTCATAACATATGTATGTATAAAAAGATAAGTTTTATTTGTTTTACCGGGTTCACGGTAAAGCTTACGCAAATGATAGATATAAAACTTTCATATTTTAATATATAGTTTCAGAACTTTATAGTATTATATATATTTTGAGATATAGCTTATTATGTCAACGGAGTCGGAGATAAAATTGTCGGTCGGGACGCTTTCCAAGTGAACGCTGCCATAAATATAACAGATACACGAAGACTTTTTACAAAAAAGTTTGTAGTTTTGCAAAACATTTACAAAAAAAAAATCAGCGACAAGTTATCATTTCACATAAAAGAACCTTTTGTTGAAAAAAAAGATAATTTAAGTTCAATTGATTTGTCACGTTGTATTAATCATTATCAAAATAAATAAAATACACATTTAAAGATTATAGTTTTTTTTAAAATAAATATTGCCATTAGTTAACATGTTAGACCGATAGAGGTCTTAGCCATTAGCACCAAAAAAGATATCGCTGGACTGCATACTTCTTAAAATATTCATTAAACTGCTTTTACATAATTATTTAAATAAAAACCTACATCATATGATTCAATCTCCACTTTATCACTATGAAGTCAAATGGTTAGTTAGATTTGAATAAATTTGATATGTTTATAATATTATATAGCTTTCTCGTTAGTAGGACACGAGTGCAGTATCGTAGTAATAGCCTACATACTGACGAACTGGGTCGTGCGTATCCGGAGGGCTATCAACGTCGCAATTAACGCATCAACTATTATGAATATTACTCTTCTTTCGATATCGATGGGCTTAATAATCAAGGTTTCTGCTAGCTTATGCATTTCTATATTACTATTTATTTAGTCAAATTATTTTTTTCGATAATTTTTTTTTTATAGAATAGGAAGGCAGACGAACCTATGGGCCACCTGATGGTAAGTGGTCACCAAGGCCCATAGACATTAGCATCGTAAGAAATGTTAACCATCGCTTATATCACCAATGCTCCACCAACCTGGGAACTAAGATGTTGTGCCTGTAATTACACTGGCTCACTCACCCTTCAAACCGGAACACAACAATACCAAGTACTGCTGCTGCGGTAGAATATCTGATGAGAGGGTGGTACCTACCCAGACGAGCTTGCACAAAGCCCTACCACCAGTAACCGATGGTTCGAGAACAGTGCTAACGATAGGACTTTTAAATTAATATATAATCGTTATACATATATACTAAGATGCCTAGGTGCCATGGCAATAGTCAAAACTGTGAGGATTGGACCTGCTACTTCCACATCGATATCAACCCGAGTGGAGCTGCCGTATATATTAGTTGTCTGAGACATGACAACCTTAATTGTTTGAGACATACAAAAAAATCACCTTATGCAGTGCAATGACCTTAATATATATATTAAAATTAAAGTTGATATTTATATGTACAAAGAAAACAATACTTTACATGTTTTTTAAGCTTTCCCGCTATAAATATATGGAAATCAACAATGCATTGTAGGTATGTATATATTTATTCGACAAATTATAAATAAACATTCAATTCAGTCAATTTATCTTCCGCAATCGATCTCTCTTTGACACACAATTATTAGTTATTGCATAGAATATGCTCTTATTACGATAGTTAGGTACTTGAGATATGTAAGTATGCAAGTCAACTTTAATAGAAAATTCTGTTTCAACATTACCTTCGTTATATAGCACTATATTATTATTTTGTCTTATCTGCGAAATATAATAATAATAAGAAGAAATCTATAAGTTTCGTTTAATCAAAATCGGAAACAAAAATATTATTTGCTCAAGAAGGATCTTACATGATTATATATAGATTCTACCGAAAAGAACCGACAAGAAACTCATTAGTTACATTTCGCCCCTAATTAAATTACTTAGGTTTGTCAATAATATACAATTAACTTTATGTATCCCATCTGAAAATCAACTATATAATTCCACGCATTTTAATCTTCACTATAAAATGATCTATAAAATAATAAAGCTAAGAGATGTATGTTATTTTGGATTAATCTGATTCTGATAGATTATTCAAATCTAGTTTTAAATCTTATTAAGTTTGTGTCTTATCTCTGGTATGTTTTATCCTTATCAAAGCAGCTGTTTCAAACGTTTGACGCTTAACCGAGTAAGTGAAGATGTCGTTGAATGAGATATAGACTACAGTTTGTAGTCCATTCGGATCTATGTAAATTAAATTATCTAGCTTTAATGATAACTGTGTACATTATACAGATAAAATAATATGAGATTTTTAAAACCCCACTACGAAAAGGCACGGAGTCGGAAGCTTTGTATTAAAATCATTTATTTATTACTATTATCTTGGATTTAATATGACATCAAGTAATGACTCGCGTTACTTTTTTTTTTTCGCAGTGGAAACCTTCAGAAAGGTACCCAGGTCCTATGGGGGTGGAACCGGGTTATGTGGGATTCTTACCCACTAAAACCACTGCGATGGCCGTCCTCAGCACGGATCGGAGAGGCTGCGGGATCGTGTTGATATAACACATCCGCGGCCTCTCCCGTGCTTTGCTCCACTCGTGGCTCGGCGGAGCTCTCATCAGGGGGCGAATCTCGCCCCCTTCGAAGTTCGAGGCCATCACGGCTGCCGTCCTCCACAGGGCCGTCTGAAATAGGACACGTGAGGCCCCCACCTCACGCATCCACGGCCCCAGGGTTAAGCCCTATCTTTAAGCCCCGGGCGTCTGGGCTATGGGAGGGCCGAGACGACGCCGTCGTCGTCTCCGCCGAGGGAGATCGGCCCTTTCCCGTTCCCGCTCCGCCGTCTCCTTCTGAACCATGACGTTCTCACAGAAGGAGACTCGCGGGACTAAGCTAACGATACCACTTTTATCAGTACGATAAGTATCTTAGAAAGTACATTGGACGAAATGAATATAAATGAATATACATATATAAATAATATTAATATAATATATGTGTATGTATACAGACAGCTAAAATAATAACCATTCACATCAGCTTTGCCGTAAAAGGGTAAAAAGAAAACATGAATCTCACTGTAATTTTAAAACATTTTTGTGTTGTAAATATATTAACGAATCCTTCTACTGTACCTAAAAGTGTTATCTTATAAATATAGCTCAAAATATTGCTCAAGTAAAATGTAATAAAACAAAATGGTCCAGACAAGCTGGTCTCATAATATTTTTCTTAGAAGAGAAAGTCGAACCATTAATCTAGGAGCGCGTCGCCATTGCTATAATAGTTCTCAATCTCGACGACTGCACGAATCTGCTAATCGTCTCTTTGACACTTAAATAACTTTCTGTAAAAGACATCTTAAGTTTCATTTCGGTCATTGAACTCGGTTATTAGACGCGTTTACCGACAATGTTGTTACTAAGCTATCAACGGACCCTAACGCTATTACAGACGCAATCTACCAAGGGTATTCATTTCTTTATGGGTTTAAAGTTTATCTACCTCAATAAGCTATTATTGAATCTTATTTTATTTATATTGATAATAATCATCAACATTCTAAAAAAAATTAAAAAATATATCTATAGAATTTTGGTCTCGGTAGCCATTTTCAACCGAGAATAACTGTGTAGGGAATATTATACTCATGTGTGTGCGCAAACACGGCTCTCACTATTCATGATCTGATGGGGAGGCAAACTGACTCTTACGACAGAGAATTCGGGTGTAATAACAACGAAAACTTCTAAACTACGAATACTACTGAGAATTAACAGATACAAACAATTGTATTTTTTTATGTTTTTAGAGTAAATAAAGGGCTGATATTTTAAATATTGTAGTTAACCAAGTATCAATATAATACAAACATTATTTGTTTAAAAAAAACCTGATTTTATTATTTATTTCTTTATCCATTAATAAAGTCGAAGTAAGAATCAATATTCATCTAATTATTTCGTCTAACAATTTATCGTTTGTAAACATCTCGAATTTCAATTTGAAGGATAATACTTGCGTGCGACACTCGTAATCCTGAATCTCCGTAACGAATTAACGAGAGAGTCAGTCATGTGTCAGCTCGGCGGGTCTCATTGCTGGAGTGACGTTACATGTATGTGGTTGACACCGTCGCCTAATACTCTCGTTTGATAAGTATAAACACCGCTTCACAATTCACGTCACAGAGAAACGCAATTTACGTTACAATTGTAAAGGAATTCACGGATGCTTATTAAGATTTTCATCAAAACAAGTCTCATGGAGTGAGTTCTATGGTCTGTATCTGATAGATTTAATACTCATGTTTCATTATTATTAATTATGACAATGTCAAAAACAACAAAACACGACTGCCCTCCCAAAAAGTTATAGTTAGTGCAAATCGGGATTTTTTAAGGACTTAACTCCATTCTTTTCCCTTACGTCCAAATCTGTTCAGGCATTTAAAAGTAATGATTGAATAAAGAAACTCACATGAACCTAGAAAACATTAAATTTCTGGATAGTCATGTTAAAATGTTACCACATCCATCTCATTATTTAATATTACGTGTTACTGGACACCATATTACTCCAATACAGTTTGGTTACGCAGGTGCCAGAATTGCGCCTGACACATGTAGATCTACCACTCTGATAATGATATGAATTTTAAATATAAATTAATCACATGAAAACAAAGTTGTTATTGCCTGAACCCACGATCTTTGGTGACGTTATGGTCACGTGATGTATCTCCGAGCCATCCGTGATGACACCTACTACCTTAAACATAAGTTAAATATGAAGCTTCGTTAGTATAAAAGTTAGAGCTTCGATATTGATCCCTCGAGCATATCAGTTGTTGGGACAACCTTAACACTGATGTGGAATCGGAATATTAGTAATACCAAGAACATTGCTTGAATAATTACTAAAGAAAATATAATACTTATCAATTATAAGTACTGTTACTGTTACTAACTAACAAGTTTTTTTTAGGTTTTTATATTTTGTACGTCGTTCTTTCGATAAACGAATAACACCAAGTCAACGGATAGCAGGCTTTGAGCATGCACGAAAATTAATTCCTGTTTTTGCAAATGCAATTATGGTACCAGATGCAATTTTGCACCGGAGTCGATAACAGACCAGTTTATTATGGACGAGGTTAACATTCTTAAGTAATTTTGTATTTTACTAGACCTACAATTTATGCCTTTACTGGCTTGATAGTGTGATTGGTATGTTCTATTATTTTATTATTATTTTATATGAATATGAAAAATACACTTTTTTATTTTAATACAAATATTCTACTGTCATCAGCGCAGTTTCTAGTGTGATGGCCGCCTGCCTTCTTGGTGGCTTACCTGGTGGATTGGTTATATAACCATACGTGCTTGAAACGCTTACGTCGCGCTAAATGTGCGAACAAACATTCCCTTAGTCGGCTCTTACCAATCACGGTTTGATATAGGATGGGTCTATAAAACGCTTTTGAAGCTACGAGAATATTTCCTTATTATATAGAAGTATATACAAAATTTTCATTGGAGCAAGTGTACATGGCTCTCAGTGTTGTACTTTACGTACAGAGCTCCTGACTATTTTGGATAAAAAACGTACTATACTCGCATATGAAAAAAAAACTTTTTAGTGCTCATCATACTTTATATATATATTTTACTAGCTGCCCGTTCCGACCTCGTACGGATTAAATTCATACAAAGTGACCACTTTCATGTCGTTGAAGTTTCCAATTTTTTTTCTCATAAAATCCTCACGTTTTAAAATAAATATATGTTCCAAATATAACCGGACTCAGTAATTTTGGTTGTGCATTGAAAGCCAGTTATAATTACAGATTTTTAGTCCACAATTACACTATTCTACTACTAGTAGTCACAATCATTTTACAAAGAGTTCTAAAACTTCCTTTCCTTGAATAATAAATCATAATCGTTTCAGACTTCTTATAAATATATACGTTGGTTGAAAATTGCAAGAGGTTATTTTTATATGAGCAAAATATATATCATATTAAAATAATATATATAAATCAATTTAACACCCTAGATACATATATGGCATGAAGTTAGAATTAAATACGTTTTTATTGCAGTATTTTTTGTTTTTATTTCTTGAAAACATTTTGAGTAGAGCGTTATATATAACAGGCTTATGATAATCTCATTAAAGCTAAATCAGTATCATTTAACTATCTGAATGTTTTGGAAGAATATATTAATACCATTTAATAAATATAAGGAAGATACCGTAAATTTATTTTCTTTTCAAATATGAACTCGTTTCTTCGACTTTCGTTTCGTTACATGGCATCCGAACATTGACCTGTCTGAGTAAGTATATATACGTCTCAGTTGTATATATAAGAAATATAGTATTCAATTGAAATTGAAATTTTGCAATTGACAAGTTCCATTATTAAATGATTAGGAATTTAATTAATTTATCCCATTATCACAAATGTACTAAAGTAATTACCTAAATTGGTTCTCAAACTTCAACTGATGGTCAAATAGGATGAATTACATCTGAACGAACACTCGAAGCCGAGATGACCTAGTGGTTAGAACGCGTGAATCTCAACCGACGATCGTGGGTTCAAACCCGGGCAAGCACTACCGAATTTTCATGTGCTTAATTTGTGATTGTAATTCATCTCGTGCTTAACGGTGAAGGAAAACATCGTGAGGAAACCTACATGTGTCTAATTTCTTTGCAATTATGCCACATGTGAATTCTATCAACCCGCATTGTAGCAGCGTGGTGGAATAAGCTCCAAACCTTCTCCTCAAAAAAGAGGAGAGGAGGCCTTTAGCCCAGCAGTGGGACATTCACAGGCTGTTACGGTTACGGTTACGGAGTATATATCAACTATTTAGACGTTTAAATATTTTATTATAGCTTATAGTTCATTGTCGTTTAAAAGAAATGAAGAAAAAAAAATGTTTATACAATAAATTATTTTAAATTGACAACTAAGAATTTATATATAATGAATAATATATATTCTCTTAATTAATATTTATTGACATGGCGTTGGTAGTTCATGTTTATAGTTCCGTCGTAATATTAATTCATTTGTTTTAAGATAAAATTATCTTTCAAGACTAAACATTAATGATTGCGATTAAGCGTTTGCAAGGGTTATTATATCTATAGTTTTGCTGGTCACCGATACAGTTCGATGACTCTTCTGTAGAATCTAGAAAAACCTCTTGAAAAATAAATTCAAGTTTCACTTTTAATATATCAAATATTTTATTATATGATAATAAATAATTATACAATAGTGGTAAGGTATGGTTCTCACTGTTTATATATTTGTATGTATATATGGGAGCCGAGATGGGTCAATAATTGGAACACGTAAATCTTAACTAATGATTACAGGCAAGCACGACTGCATTTTTCGAGTCTTTAATTTGTGTTTTTAACACACATAAATATGTAAGTAATTATAGCGTCTTCATTGCAATTTTCAATCTACCCGTGATACAAATGAAGACAAATAAATGAAAGCTAACAAAATTATTAGAGAATACATTAAATTGTATATAGAAAATAGCACCATAAAATTACATTAACGAGGAATTTTGCTAATAATATGCTTCTTAAAAATACAAATCACAGGATTAAAAAGCATTTATAAATTAATCTTTTTAAGTTATCAAGAAAACTGAGTAGTCAGAAAATATCCGCTTAATTCTCGACGAACAATTATGACCTCAAATACCTTGTAATAAAGATAATTACGGGTCGAAACGTCGGTTCGTACTTACATATTTTATTCAAAAGAAATTAATTATTAACGCCCTTATAAAACGCAACAGCAAAGAAACAGGTTAAAACGAAACATATAAATCGTATTATAATTGCTATATAATTTAGCGGTACAAGAACCGGGATTCGTAATAGCAGAACTGATGCAATGTCGTCGCAAGCGCCATAAGAAAATGTGCAGCTTTCAAGTCGAGTTTATTTTGCGGAATAACATTTGTGTCGAAAGGTGTAGTAACGTATCTGATGCAATAAATCATTTCCATTATAACATTATTGGAAGCTAAAAAGGACGCACAATTCGAAAGTACATAAGCACGGGACCTTTTTTATATTTTCAAGAACTATTTTATTTTTCAGGATAGCAAAAAATATTTTCATAATTTGGCAAGGACATAAGCTCTATGTCTCTTACGTATGACTCTTTAAAATTAATCTATATATACTGCGTGTTTTGTTTGTATGCAATAAATTGGAAAATAACATTTGGTAGCTAAAGCAATTTTTCCTTATATGATACCCTGTTTATGTGGGTGGGTGAGTAGTGTATGTGGGTTCTGGTTTTAGAAGGATCTTTAGCTTCAAAGAAAAAAAAAAAGAAAGATCTGTTAGCTTATGCATGTATGTATGTAAATGCCACGCATATTCTAAGTCCTAATGATATGGTCTCTAAATAAATTTAATAAGATGCTTGCATAATGAACACTTATTATGTTTACATTAAACAAAGTTCAGCAATTTTTTTCAGCAGCATTTGAAAACTTATTAGTGCTTGCCCGAATTGTAACATGCTATCTTCGGCTAATATGAACGAGTTCTATCCACTCCGCCATCGCGGCTCTTGTATTGATATTCTAAGAAATGATTATAATTTTTAAAATAATACTTCATGCGACATAAAGTCTTCAATCGACAAATGCTTATAGTAAACTCGCAAAATAAAAAATACGAAATTATTCTAAATCTTTAACTTTTACACGATGAAATGTTACCTAATAAAACTACTTAAAGAACAATTTCAGAATTTGTGATAAGTGTATGCATATATTTTATTTATATTGTGAATATATTATGCAAGTAAGTTTGCTTCCGTCTTCGAGTCTCAAAGCTTCGAAGGTTCGCTATTAAATTTGGCACGGGAATAATTCGTTGCACGGAAACATGATGATCGGAAGATCGGACCGAAGATACCGACAAAACAGGCACCTAGTACGAATTTCACGCAAGCCTAGCTACGTTTATTTAAATATATTTCTTTATGTACATTCACCAAGTAGAAGTTACTACATTAGTTCCTGCAAACATTTTTATTTTATGTATTTATTGGGAAACACACAGCTCAATATAAAACATAAACATTCGAGAACAAAGTTTCCACTCTTACATTAAAACATGGAGTGAACTTGTTAACAATATTAACTTAAAAGAAAAAACAAACAACATCTGAACTAAATAAAATAAATAAAACAAAAATAAAGTTTTTAAGATTTCTGAAAAATTAACTAAAAAAGTCACGTATAAATATCAAACTATTTAAGATTAAATTACTAGTTTACTTTATTAATAATACTTTTAATATAAACAATCACATTTTTAGGCATCATTCAATATGTTTTATACATTCCGTATCATACTGTATATAAACTGTTTTTGTATACGATATAAAATAGCGTCCTATAAAATGATGCAATATAATCGTAATGAGCGGGGTTTTAGTAAAATAAATTTATAATACTTTTGGAAAAACTAGGTTTCGAATTTTTATCATTCTCAAAAGCCGTTAATGTTACCGAGCAACGCGATCTAATTCCGTAATATCTAATAAGTAAAGGACAAAGAATCGATTTTCATACAAAGCGTAGCTAACTTAGCGTCGACCCCTTTTCAATAAAAATCACATTTTCTTTCACAAGTCAGTTGTTGGTGCCTGGGTGACATTCATAGAGGAGTTTAGTGACTTCCGAAGTAGCAGGTTATCAGACGTGGCGGGGAGGGGGTTGGGTGGAGGGAAACTGGGTACTGGTGGTAGGTCACCCCCGCATTCGCGTCCAGGCTCTCGGCGCGTCCGACCGCGCCTTGCTCGCGTTCCCGATTTATTTACGCGTTCGTTTGTATTTACTAACTTACGCTGAAACTGTTCTCAATATTGCACGTTCAAGGTTTGTTGTGGCTAATAGAAGTGAAATTGTGGTTGCTTGTAATAAATTTTACTCATTGATATATTTATATTAAATAATATTTTATTAAAAGTGGTTTATAACATATTCTACGATAGATTCATTTAAATTAATTTGTGATTTTCTCACAAAAAATAATTCAAAAAATTTATATAATTATAGTAAGTTGTTCTGAGCAATAAACTATGAACTCGCTTTTTAGTTCGCGGATGTAATTTACTCTATCTCTAGCTAATCGATAATTTTTTGATAAGATATTAAATACATTTTAGTTTATTTTTAACAAATTAACCAAAATAGGATCATATTGTACACATAGACGGACTATGTCAGTGTTTTGAACTTAACGCGTTAATCGATCGTCTCCATTTATAAAACGTCATCTTATGATCATTTCTCAACATCAAGCCAGCTTCCAATCGGACACCATCTGTAATTTTTCACGCGTCAGACAGTTTATCTTTCTTTCGTCCACTAATCCTGGCCGAGTCTTGAGACGATTCCTGTGTAATTAATTAATTTCACGATTATTAAAGTATTAATTAAAGTGTAATAGTAAGCATATTATTTAAACTAATGTTCGCCCAGTGCTCGAAATTCGACTAGATATTATATAAAATTTAAGGAAAACATACATATTAATTTGCTTGTTTTGAACATTTTTTTCTTCTTTTAGTTCTTTTTTGTTAACATTTCAGCTCCAAGCTTCCAAACAAATAATCGGTTAACAAATAGAGAAGACAAATGACAAATTGAACTGTTCTGTCTTTATCCATTTATATATAAATAGATAAACAATTGTCCTAAAATTTAATATATCATTGTTAGTGAGCTATATAAGTGAAATTGTATGATAAACTTAAGAGTTGTATAAATGTCGTATGTACCATAATTGTAAAATGTAATATCCGTCTGGTATGGTACGTTCTACTCCACTTGGTAGGCATGCGGCCTTACACACAGCAAAAACCGTAAAATCGCGCTTTCGATCCGGACCCTCCAGTTTCCACCTCTGATGATAGCCCAGTACGCTTGCGTACAAAATTACGTATTAATAAGATGATTAATACATGTATTTGTGTATAGTACATAATATAAAACCAACACCAATTTTGAATCCCGATTCAATTATTTCATATTATTTTATATACGTGTTTTTACTATTTTCAATAGTTACAAAAAACCTAAAAAAAGTTTTTTGTTTTAATACCAATACCTATATATTCTCATTTTATATCGTTTATTTAAAACGTAAATTTAATTTTATTTTTTTTAATTAAAACTTTTTGCATATTGCTAATTTTGCTAAAGCAAAATTACTTGTTCTTATTAGTAGTTTCTTAGTTTTCAAAGTCGACTATACTATTCTATGTAATAGGTAAGGGCAATTTATTATTAAGAAGAAATACTCCAAAGAAATATGGTTAATAGGCATTAACGAGATTTTCAACTTTCTTAATACGTCCAAGCCACTTTGTCGCAAGACTTGAAAATGTATGTAAAGAATCTATGCTAGATTACTACGTGTCCAGAGAGATATCTTACTTACTAAAAGTAAAAAAAATATAAATCTATATATAGTATAATGTAATAAATCTTTAACTATGTATAAGTCCAAAATCCTTAACAATCATAGTTAGATTTCAGCTCAAAACAAAAACATCTTAATTCAAAAATAGTAAATTTTATAATATTACGTCGAATTTACGACCTTAACCAACCTTGTCAGATTTATAACTCATCACAGGAACAACTCCGAAATTAAAATGAGGTTAAAACCACGAATGTCATAAATTCGAAATATCAAATAGAGATTCGTAGTTACTATTCATAAATCGAGGAAAGCTTTGATAAAGTACGTCTCTCTAAAGCTCCATCTAGAACCGCAATTATCACGGGAATATACTGTGTCATTGTTCAGAAGCAGGCAGATAGCACTTTACAAAACATTGGTTGCTTTCTCTCTATTTAGAATTATCCGGCTTGCAATGTTACTACCGTTTTTGTTTCTTGAAAAAGTATATTGTCATTAGGTATGTTGTTTAAGTTTCTTGCAAGATTGCGAATTTACGGTTAAAATATACATAAGACATTGAACATTGTTCCTTCTTATAAAGTTAGTTTTAATTATTAGAAAGGTTAAGATGCTTGTAATATATTTGCGACTAAGAACAAATAAATTTATTTCCAAATGTATTTCCACTAATACTTAAACCAAAACACTACACTTGAATTTACAAAACAACGGATAAATAAATATGTATAAATTCGAATGATACACTTTGTTTCTAATTTACAAATATTAACATTTATTACATAATGAATTAAAACTATAATTTATTGTATATTTAGACGTTACTTCAAATAAATAAGCAATATAAATGGCTTAAATCGAAAATATATTGAGGGACGAATAATTTAAATTTTTTTTTTAGATTCATTAAAAACGACACACTGACCTTTGTCTTGTGTCAAAGCGTACTAATACGTAGATACCGATATAATGTTAATATACATTTCTGTGGCATACACTTTAAATTAAGAACTGGTTACTTTCAGTCGACATCAAAAATGAGGGTTTTTTTTCGACGATTGAGAACCGATTCTGATGATACAGTTTTTAATGGATAGATAAGGCTTAATCAGATATAGTTTTGCCTTAAAATGTTAACCGCGATTATTTTTAATACGTTGTAAGCATTAATATATATCATATCAAATAATAAACACATATACAGCTACAATAATAATCTCTAAAACCAAATATTATATTGTATTTTTAAACAGCTTAAGTTCTATTCGAGTTTAAAATTATACACGAATCTACTCGTCTGGTTGAATTATCTCAAGATGCGGTATCCAGTTCCGAGTTGGTTTCCATTCAATCGGAAATTATAGCAAATTGGGCGTGGTTGAGAAAAGGAGAAGTGATGGGTGTGAACTTGACAGGGGTTATTAATTATATTGCCTATTCAAGCTTTAGGGAAATTAAATCATTTATTGGTCTTACTCGTAAAAGTGAGTCGTAACACTTCAAATATAGCATCGGCTATAACAATTAAATTTGTAAACATTTCATCAATTTTTATAACTGTCTGCGGTTTTCTCGAAATTGTACAAAATAACAAGCACGAAACAAAACAAATTCCATAATGTTATTGATTAGAAGTAACAAAAACAATTATTCATTCTCACGATGACGCAAACCATTATGGTATTTTAACAGTCGATTTAATATTTACTTAAACTAAAATAGCAAACAGACAGCCGTAAATAGCTGTTAGAATAAAATCGCAGGCGTCCAACATTTTAAAATAACATTTCTTAGATGTTACCCTAAATCTTCATATTAGATGAAGATTAAAATATCAAATGATGCTAAATGAAAAACAACTTCAATTGCCTTATAAATACATTCTTACATTAACCATAGCAATCTTACGACAAGGCTGTCTGGTCGATACAATCAGTCTCGGTCGAAAACTTTGCTCATTTGATGCCCAAGGAAAGACCTACTTCGCGAAACAAGTTTTTCAGCTTAACTCTCCAAAAGTTTCCATTCAATATCGTTTAACTCAAAATTAGAATACAGTCGGTGCGAGGAGAAAATAATTTGAATTCGTTTAATGTTGCGTTTCTATCCTTTGTTCATAATTTTTTAACTTTACAGTACAGTACAGTAACAGCCTGTAAATGTCCCACTGCTGGGTTAAGGCCTCCTCTACTTTTTTTTTAAGGAGAAGGTTTTGGAGCTTATACCACCATGCTGCTCTAACGCTGGTTGGTGGACTAAATATGTGGCAGATTTCAGTGAAATTAGGCCCATGCAAGTTTCCTCACGATGTTTTCCTTCACCTTCAAACACGAACACATCAAACACGAGATGAATTATAACACAAATTAATCACATGAAAATTCAGTGGTGCTTGTCCAAGTTTGAACCCACGAACGTCGTTTAATATTCACGCGTTTTTACCACTGGGTCATCTCGGTCTTCATTTTACGTCGGTCGTCTTCACTTTACATATCATACTTATTTTTTATAAAACTTCTTGTAAGTTACTTTTGACCTTTGGAATGGAGATGTATTTTACGATTTCCTAGAAACAAGATTAACTTTACGAATGTTATTCTCAGTGTGTAAGCAATCGATTTTCCATATGTGATATGATTTCAATTTTTACATACTATCTTAGTAATCTTAGTAATATTTATATAAATATAGTAATGTTAGTGTAGGCGTTGGCTTTATCTTGATGATTTCATGGTATGATGATATGGCATTTACTTAAATCAATTGAAAATTTAGTACGAATCGTATACAAAGTAATTACAGTATCAAAAATATATCTATGCTTTTTAATACAGTTAACACATCGCGCCGACCCAAATAAATTATATAATTGCGAGCGAATAATGACAATGGTGCTGATGTCAAGCATACAAAACAAATTATTATGACGTAGTTTAAAATATATACATTTACATTCTAAGCTACTTAAAGGAAAGCACAGAAACCACGTACTTCTTTTAGCCACAATTCAAATCTTTATCTGATTAATTAGCTAATGGTGCTTCTCTATGGTGAATGTTTAATCTTACTTAAATAGTGATCAGAGTAAGTGGAAAACAATGACCATGTGGTCGGTGATTTGGCTCACGTTTTGTGTCCTTCTAATTAACGTCGACGCTTCGATTTATGACGACGATTATGATATGTTCACACGGACCTACGATTACGCTGCAGCGGGTGAGTAAACGAACAAAAATATATATTAAAAATATAATAAAACAAAAGCAAATGGTTTATTGCTAGACAAAGGTCGTATCTTCTGTTATGTACAAAGTTGATTACATCACGTTTTATACTATGGATTAATGTACTACATATGTGCCAGAAATTGTCGAGTTTTTATTTCACCGCTGAAGATGATTCTTATTTGTATAAATACATATTTATTAAACACTTGAAAAATTCACCAGTGTTTGTTAAGGCTTAGAAAACATTTGTTAGTTCCATGATTTTGTATTAATTGAATAATTTTCATTTACAAAGCACCTATAAACAATTTTATTTTCTCTATTAAGATTTGAACACATCAATCACATATACAACACTTTTGATCGGACAATCTATGCTGATTGAAACCACAGCTGTCCGTAACGTGTGATTGGAACTCCAAAGCTCAACCTAAATCCTGATAGGCCTTCAAACAATTTTCTTAAATAAATGTTGAAACGAATTCGAAACCAACTATCGGTTTTGTTTGGATGGCACTTTACTCGATAACCGTACTGATGAATTGAGTTATTATAGTTTTTATATTCTAGTAAATATTAACTTAAGAAAAGGTAGTTTTGTATTAAATTAAAAAAAGGAAAAACAAAGATTATTTTTTTCTAATGTCTATTTAAACCAAAATAGCAGATTTTAATTTACGCTTACCGAAGCAGGCATGTCACAGCTCAACTGCAGTATATCGAGTTACGTAATTTTTACAACTATGATATAATTAATAAATTATTTCAAAGACCCTGTTTATAAACTTAATGCAATATTAAAATATATATTGTAATAAATAATAATATAAATGAATATTCTTAAAAATATTAAAGTAATTAAGATAAGATCAAACTTTTTGAAACAGTTGCACTGTAGGTACCTAAATATAACTTTGTGCTGTTCTTGACAAAACTTACATGTCTAAGTTATACTTAAAGAAAAGCGAAGGAGAAACACGTCGCTTGTTAAAGTTTTAGACCAAAGAAACGCTTCTCTTGTTCTACTCATACAAGTTGTAATGAACCCTTTATGTAGGTTTGCCTAGAAAAGTATTTTCTTTGGTTAAATGTAAAAAAATGTAAGCGGAAATGTTAATACACATACAATACACACACTCGAATACAGAATATATAGGACACGATGTAATCATTAATAACGAAACGAATGGCTCTTGAATAATATAAAATAGTGAAATATGTAGACTACAATTTATATTTACAGGTTAATGACGTCGAATCATAAGTTGATGCGTATGTGTGACGTCACGTGTGTTCCATGCCATCCGCCTAAGTTATGATAGCTACGATTGTTGTTGAAACAAGTTAATATGCTGATATTGCATACTAGCTTTCGTTATGAATAATTATCTATAGTTTAAGAAAACAACTTTAACAAGTTCAAACTTCAGCTCTATCCATAATTTAAGAAATTTCTTTGAAAAGTAAACTACAGCCAAGTCTGCAAATATAATGAAGATAAATATTTGGTTTTATTAAACATAATTTTTAATGATTTTTTAGGGTTCAATACTGTATTTAGGATTAATTGGAACGTTATTTATTTCTTGTTCAAGGTGAAATTTTGACGTATGACGTACTTCTCTTCCCATGTATATCGTGTATGCGACGTGTTTTAAAGTCGATAAGAGCTACAAACTGTTATCCTTTTTCTATACTAGAAAAGCTATCACACATCATTTGTTCAAGTTAAGCATGGGACAACACATCGTACACAAACCGCGAGCACACGTAAATTCGATGAAAAATTCAAAATCATATAAGGGTACATGATCTTGTTGTCTCTGTCTGTCCGGCTGCCGTCCGTGTGGCTTTTTTTGTCAACTACAGAACGAAACTGTTGATGTTTGGTATTCATATAGAGTTCGATGACCCCATAACGGTAAATAGTTTAACTTTTGAATAATGAAAATAGCGCGAATGCGGATTTCGGTGCGCAATTTAAAAATATGAAGCAAATTACATGTAAGAAGGATTCAATATGCAAAAGGAAATATATTTCAATTTTAAACTGCATTGTTTAAAAATGTACGAAAATAATTCAAGAAAACTCCCTCACTTATTTCAGAACGTTATACAAATGAAAGCATATGCAAAATTTGTAAGAAAAAAAGAAATACAATAATACTTTGAACAAGAAAAAATCAGTATATAATTTGTTATGTGGGTATCTACTTATGTTATAAACTTTTGTGTATATTTTTTTTCTCTAGTTGGTTATGCAAAGTTTCTGACAAATTTATATATTATTAAGTTCTCTGAGAATTTTAGAACTTTTTACTTACACATTTATTTAAAGTGTGATATTTTGTAGTTTTGATACTGGTATAGTTATAGAAAATATAAGCAATGATAGCTTCACTTTAATGTTATTTTTTATTTACACATATTGCACGTGTTCTTTCTTTTGTAACTTTTCTTTATATTTTTTCTTTATGCTTCTATCGCAATATACCTAATTGAGGACCACGCGGCCGGACTTTAGAACTAGAACGGACTTTAGATTAGTATGTTACAAAGATTAAATTTATAGTAACAAGCATTTATCTACATTTATTTATCCGGACTATTATGTAGTTAGAAAGCATGTGCTACGTTAAAGTATGCTTCAAAGCTGCCCTTCACTCCGGTAACGAATGCACTCATCGCCATTGCCTTGCAAGGATGTCCCAGTAATACAATTTCTCGCAACTTCGAAGCTACAGCCATCTTGGGGACAATTTGGCCTAATACTTGCATCCCGTTTCAACATTGTTCAGAATATTCCAGAGAATACAAACGGGTTTCGGTTAATTGGTATGAGATTAGATTGCCATTCATATTGTCTATGCTTCGACATAAGGTATTGATTTAATAAACTAACGTTAATATTGAAAATACATATTTTATTTTAGTCTGGCGTTGTAAAGCTCTTTTGAAAATTAAAATAAACATGCCTGGGTTTATTACTTGCCCTGGATCGATTGTTAAATACAATGCATACTTAAAAAAACGTAGGTCATAGGTGTGGTTGGATAATTTTGATTTCTACCATAGATACACCTAATTTTTGGTACTAACTTGTCTAAACATAACCGAAAATATATTATCGAAATACATAACGACATACGCACAAAGAATTAGGTCATGCCATTTTTTGTTCGGCTTCACTTTAATTAGATTTTATTTTAAACTAAAATAATGATTATAATGGTTAAAATTATTCCAACGTACAAGCATTTAAAAAGTTTTTGTGTGCATGTAAAAGTACATATAAAAAATAACAACCAAAATACAGTAACAGCCTGTTAATGTCCCACTGCTGGGCTAAGGCCTCCTCTCCCTTTTTAAGGAGAAGGTTTAGAGGTTATTCCACCACGCTGCTCCAATGCGGGTTGGTAGAATACACATGGGACATAAACATTCAATGAAATTAGACACATGCAGGTTTGCTCACGATGTTTTCCTTCACCGTCAAGTACGAGATGAATTATAATCACAAATTAAGCACATGAAAATTCAGGGGTGCTTGCCCGTTCGAACCCACGATCATCGCTTAAGATTCACGCGTTCTAACCACTATCTCGGCTCTCGACCAATACATATATTCAATAATAATAACTGAAATGTCTCGATAAAACATCATCACCATCATCACTTCCTCGTCCAGTGCTGGACATATGCCTCTACCGGCAAACCAATGAACTCGATTGCGTATATCGTCACTCCACCTCTCTAGAGAGCGTCCTACGCTACGCTTGCTAAGGCGTGGTCTCCACTCCAGAACACGTCTACTCCATGTGATTAAAACAGTTTAGATAAAATAATATTTTACGTTTAAAATCATCTTTATTATATAAAACATTATGTATTCCTTCGAGTAAATGGGTGTCACTTGAATGAGATTGAAATACATTGGACTTTATATAGAGTGACGTTATCAAAATGTCAATACAAACTATTTCTCGGGCAACCAAGAAGTGGATAATAACATCAATGGTTATCGCAAAACCGGTATAGATGCCTCGAGCAATTTCGTAGAGGCAATTTCTGTTGCTACTTCATGTCAAAGTGATTTCATCTAGCGGAAAGACATCGAAGGGTCGTGAGGGTGAACTTCGATGTGTGATACTATGAAACTAATCTATAACTTGACTTTTATGAAACTAGTCTTATCACATAAGACAACAAAGTCATTTTAGTTTATTATAAGAATTTAAAAGTAAAAAAAAAATTATTAACTAGTTACTTATATTATCTCATTTTTAATAATAACGCTACTCGTAATGTGATCCGTATACAATATCAGTTGTTCACTTACTCTGATACATAACCATTATGTTTGAATATGATCTGCATTATTTTCGTTTATCTTCTTTCCCGTTTGACTATTCTATTCGAAATTATATAAAATATGTTAAGGAAATTAAAAAGAACAGGGACTTTATAGTAAAATTTAAAAAAAGACAATAATTATAAGGCCATATTGTCTAATAAATGTATATACCCGGTTTTTATAATATAAATAAATATAAGATGTAATATTTTCCTTATTCTATTAATAATTCAGTTAGTGTCAGTTCTAACAAATTGTGTGCCTGCATTGCGACCAGTGGAGGTATTTACCATTCTGATAATGGGACCCTATATCCGAGGGATTAATTAACCGTACACTATCTCTAATCTCATTGTTCTATCGGTACAGCTTAAATGTATATCCAAGTAAAGCTTACTTATTTGATGTGACTTCGAGGTAGGTACTGTTATATAAAGAATAAAGCTAATTTGTGGTATATTAACAATACATTGTATTAAATATCACTTTATTAGCCGAAATGGCCTAGTGGTGACAACGCGTGAATCTTAACCGATGATCGTGAGATCAATCCCGGGCAAGCACCGCTAAATTTTCATGTGCTTAATTTATGTTTATAATTCTTTAGTGTCTAATTTCACTGAAATTCTGCCACATGTGTATTCCACAAACCCGCATTGGAGCAGCGTGATGAAATAAGCTCCAAACCTTTTCCTCAAAAAAAAGGAGAAGAGGCCTTAGCCCAGTAGTGGGACATTCACAGGCTGTTACGTTATTTTATCAAAAACCCCCTGTAGCAGTAGTGTATAGTATAGTAGTGTGTAGAGAATACCTATAAAAAACTTCTCAAGTGAATAAATTATATAAGAATCTCGATCTCACCTCCTAACTGTGACATCAATTCCATCGCGAACAAAGAAATTTGGCAACTCCTTTCTTTGTCGCAATTCCAAAAAATGGAATTCCTTACCAGCTCACGTGTTCCCCTCCTCTTACAACCCGGGTTCCTTCAAACGAGGCGTGAAGAGGCATCTTGCGGGCCGGCAAGGCGAAGGCGGCTAGTGCAGAACGTTTTTCCCGTCTGTACTGGCCGTCGTCGCGTTTTGACTCTACTACCACTTACCATCAGGTGGAGTAGAGTCATTTGCCCTCCCGGCGAATATAAAAAAAAAAGAATAATATAATAAAGAAATACCATAAAATATAATCCAAATGTAACTTTTAAAATATAAAAATAAAAGCTGATAAATATTACAAAATTAGTTAAATAAACATTTAAAAGTAATTGCATAACTACCTGAAAATAAATAGTAGACGCGCTGGCTTAAAATGGAGTTCATCTTTATTTGATCAATAAATTAAACGAAAACTAGCTATATATGTACGTATAAAAAAACTTTATCAACAAATAAATGCATATGAACAATTTATTTTCTGCTTTACTTTATTGAATACTTTCCAATGAATGAAAATATAAGAAAATATCTTCCACCGTCACCTTTAGTGCCAAATATTTGGTTAGTGAATGAGTGACTTCATTACATTTCTGGAACTAACTAGAGACGGTTACGGAAAATTTTCACTTCTATTATGGCGTGCTGAATATTCTTTAGTCTTTTATAATAAAACTGCAGCTATTGCGTTCGGCTTAACCCACGTTAAAAGTTACTTCTCCGCCTTCGCGGTTGGGTGATTTTAAATAATCTACAATATTTATCAATAAATCTTCGGCTTCATGTGAAATGTGACCTTTTTTTTTTTTTTATATTCGCCGGGAGGGCAAATGACTCTACTCCACCTGTTGGTAAGTGGTAGTAGAGTCCAAACGCGACGACGGCCAGTACAGACGGGAAAAACGTTCTGCACTAGCCGCCTTCGCCTTGCCGGCCCGCAAGATGCCTCTTCACGCCTCGTTTGAAGGAACCCGGGTTGTAAGAGGAGGGGAACACGTGAGCTGGTAAGGAATTCCATTTTTTGGAAGTGCGACAAAGAAAGGAGTTGCCAAATTTCTTTGTTCGCGATGGAATTGATGTCACAGTTAGGCGGTGACATCGAGAACCAGCTCGCGTGGACTTAAGAAGGAAGGGGGAAGCAGGAATTAGAGAGAATAATTCCTCAGAGCACTCGCCGTGATACAGTCGATAGTCGACCTTTCATCTAATAACTAGTAAGATATTTCTTGAAACAGCATTCGATACGGTGTGCTACCGAAAACAATCAGACGAATTTAATAAAATAGTAAATTATTTTCTTATGTCCTGTAAAATAAATTCTAAGCACAAACTAAGCATTTTAATGTTCATTGGATGAATGTGCAATCTTCAGTTAATATTCACGTGATCTAACGATTAAGTCATTACATTAAAATAATAAAATTATTCAATAAGAATAAACTCGAGCAACAAATAAGTCAAGATAAATACAAATTGATATTATCGAGTCGGGAACATTTGAAGTCGCTGCTCTAACAGTAAAGTTTTATAATTACGGACTAGATTTAATTAGGGTCGGTAAAGAGGCTCTAGAGGTAGATGAGAAGAAAGACGAATATCAAGTTTCATAACAATCAAACTAATTAGCGAAACGAAATTTATTATATGACTATATCTGACTGCGGTATTTGACTATGTTAAATAACTGACTTGCAAACTGTAGCTACGGTAATGCATATTGAGAGTGGACGCTTTATTAATTTATGACGTTACATATACCCGAAACGCTAGCTCATATAACACCCATATACTTAATACGGAGTTTTCAAAGTTATCAAACTAGTTTTTTCTGTTTATTTGTATGGTTTTAATTGGAGGAGATTAATGATAATGATTATAATATTCATCTGTCAGATTTAGGCCACGGCTGCCATTCCCAAGGGAGATTAGATAACTGCGCACACACTTGTGTGCAGAACACTCAATATTCTTTCTCTGTCTCAAAATCCATTGGGACAGCAAAACCGATACGACCTGAAAGAGTTCAGGCACAAGAGGAACGGCTTTACGTGCTTTCCAAGGCCCGGGAGTGTAAACACTGCTAATTTCCAGACACCGAGCTGATACTGAGAATTTGACCGAATACTCAATAATTTTCATTGGTCCGACCCGAGGTTGAATTTAAATCGCGCGCCCCGTAAATGCCTCTCTCAGCGCGCGATCTCTTTTCTATACTTTTTTTTTTATGTTTTACAAACTATGCTGAAGAATTTGGTATAATTCATTTAACTGTAATATATAATAATTATTAATAAAAAGCGCTGTTAAAAAAATTTAGTAGTCCGTTCGTCTCAACAACGCCACACGACTCATTTAAGAAACATACATATATATACTACGTATATTCGAAGTATGGGTGACTGGAGATATGGATTTTCACGGAAAGATAATGTAGTAAACGCCTAAAGCTTTTTACGGATATAAAACCAAAACAAACAAGGGCTTTACAATAAATTCCCAGTAAAAAAGGTAAATATTAGAGGACATTTTGTGATTTTTTTCTATCGAGAAAATTTTATGTTCTTGATCAAACACAACCCTTGAAAATATAGTGTAATTCACATTCATCACATATTTTATTTTTACATTTGAACTATTTTTATCAATACAAAATCAAATAAAAGATTAGCCATTTTTCTTTATACCCCCTCTTAACCTAACCCTTACCAAATGTCCACTAATGAAATCAACACTATAAACGATTTTCAAACGAGTAAAATAATTTCGTATTGCAATTAAGGATACTTCGCATTAATATTTCATCTGTCAATATAAAATTAACGTACATCTACAATCTCCTTCAATATGAACGAAGGACGTTTCTGTCAGATTCTGTTAATTAAATTTGTCTAGGCACTCGAAGTTGATTCGGACCGTTGGCAACATGTTACATCACTATGACTTAATAACAGTTAAGTCTATAATGTTAGGTGTAATACCGGATACGTTAAATCGATAAATAATTGTATACCTTAGCTATAAATATGAACAAATATTGTTATATAGGTCCTTGAATAAATCCGAGATCGTTCTATATAAAGTTGCAAAATGCATTGTCCTGCAAATATATGACGTTATATATGTCTATATATTTGCGACTTTACCTGTAAATGTTGTTTACGAGTGATTCGCTAAAAATGCTGTCTTCTTCTTTCAAATGTCAAATCGATGATGACAGAAAGAGATAAATCAATTGTTAACTAAACGCGGAAAGTAAGACCGTTATTGTATGTACTCTAATAGTTTTTTTTTTCGATAAAGACATTGTTCTGTATGCTTCAGAGATAATCTGAAGCTTATATGTAGTTCGACAAATATATAATTAAATCTTTAACTAAATTTATAGTAGCATCGTATACTTTCAATGTATTATATACATATATCCACGATAGGCTCGCTTAATCCCTTAAGTAAGTAATCCCTAGCATTTAAAACTAAATTAAATTCTAGTAAATCGAGTAAACAAAAATTTAATTTATTCTTAAATGCTTGTATTCTTGAAATATTATTTCTTTATTTATTGCAATGATAAATTTTCCATATAAGGTATAAGAAAAAATCAAGCGTCATTTTTTTGTTTTTTGTCTCTCTTTTGAATAAAATTGGTCTGACACGTTAGTAATTGACCAAAATTAAATAAAAAAGGTCAAGTCACAGACCGCCAGACCAATCGTTTATTATTTATCTAATATCCTAAAGGTAATAGTGTATTTTTGTGTTTATATTTTATGACCACCCCCACCAAATATTTTATGCGGCCACAGTTTAGACAAATTATAAGCTGTTGCTTCACTGAATGTATACATTATATAATATGTATAATAAATTGTATGTGCAGTAATGTTTAAATATGTTAAAGAACTCAATGTTCTTATATTTGTAACTGTAATTTGTAAGTGTCAAAGCGAAATAATGTAATAAAAACAAAACGGTGTCAAAAGTCTACGGAGATAAAAATAATAAATAAATAAAGGAACCTGTTGTTGTGTTGTGGAAAATAGCCATTGAATTGGTTAATATTTTACCTTTGTGCTAATTAAAACAATCAGTTCACCTCAGATGCTCGTAAATTTTATCGGGTTATTAACACGTTGCGTCAAGTAATAACAGTAAAATTTTAGATTAACTATATTTCAACTTAATTTAAATATTTTAAATAAGAAGGGAATCGAGTTGAACAGGTTCAAATCCGGACATTTACTTTATATCTAAGTGCTTATAATCATCTCCTGAAGCAGCGTGGTGGAATAAGCTCCAAACCTACTCTTGATAGGAAAGAAAACCTTTGCCCAGGCGTGGGACTTTTACTTAGGTCACTATACTTTTCTTAACACAAAATATAAAATGCTTGAAAATCTCTCGTAAAAGGATTTTGTTACATTGAATTCAACACGCTCTTTCGAAGTTAAATAGTCACGTTTCTAATTAATTAATCCCCAATTTACAAGAGTAGGAAACCCGATCACGCTTAAAGTAAAGTTGCATATATTATGATAAGCACAGCTTTAAACAGAGATTAACTGTAGAACTTGACACTACATTGTACTTTGGTAATGAACATGTACTATATTTATAAGAATACCTATTATTATATTACTCAAGAAATAGGTTACGCTCAGAAAATTTCTAGAATATTTCCAGACATACCCATAACATATTCTAGTGGATTACCTTTGCGTAGTTATAAAGGCAGATTTTTATTACTCGCCGGTTTAAATCCCATAGCAAATGAGGGTAAGTAAGTATATGAAAAATTCAGCAACTCCCTCGTTGAACGGGAAGAGTATGTTTCCACTTTACGTAATTCCAGAGGCGGGTACTTATATGTATCACAGTATACCAGATACATTATGAAAAATAAATATTTTTTTATTCGTGTATAAAAATGATAGCCAATTTGTAGCAATGACACGATTTTGAAACCGAAAAAGAAAATTAATTCATACTAGAGCCATGTGGTGAATACAACTCCACACTCCTTAAAAAAGGGGATCATTCTTTGTTCATAGAAGTCAGTAATAATTAGACAATTAAGACAACTATCTACGGTGTTCTTAAGTATCAAAATTGAAATAGCATTTTAATGACTATCTGTTTAAGAACACCTGAACGCTTAATTTTAATTGCCTGTGCAATTACATAGCTTAACGATATCCAAACATTACGCAATACAACGAATAGTTACTTTAATTGTTTCATTTTTATTATTTATTTAATTAGAAATAAATATTTAATTTTTTTTAGTATCAAACTTTGAAGTCTTATAAATTTTTAATTATCATTTGAGGTAGAAATGTAATATTATGAGGCTTTACGATTTTTTTCGATAAATTCATGTATTACCGAAACGTATAACAGTAGTTTTCAAGTATTTTGCATAATATTACAATACATCGAAATGAAATAAATAAGTTGAAACAGCCAAACATGGATTCTACTCAGTATTTTGATCTGTATATTTTATGCGAACAACGCGTTATACGATATAGCAATCTCTGGTGGTATACTCGAATTTATTACGCGGGTTTCTGTAAAAGAGCTACGCAGTCGGAGCTTCAGTTATATTATTCGGAGGGTTATACGTTTTGCTTACAAATTGCTCGTCGGTGCGTGCGAATCGCTCGAAGATAAAGTGCTTGATATTATTCTATGTAAAAAGTCAATGACCTACATTTTTTTTATTTCATTTTATTACAGAGACCCGAACCTGCACGTCTTCAGAATTTCGATGCAAGACTGGACGATGTGTGCCGCTGTCTTGGCGTTGTGATAATGAAAAGGATTGTTCCGACGGTTCTGACGAGGAACCGGGCACTTGTAGTGAGTTGACGTTTAATTATATTAGACACAGACATTTATTATAAGATATTATATTACCATTCCGTTATATTCTTAAATTGTTTGTTTAAGGAGTCCGTTAGAAACATTCTGTAAGAATTTGCAAAGTATAATAAAGTATCTCCAGAATAAATACGAAACTATGATTCCTCATATTTGTATTTAAATGAATGCACAAATAAGGAAGCTTAAAAAATAAACAATATTGCTTTAGCATTGTATTCTTTTCGTAAGCCTGCGTTGAGATATAACATTATTTTTGTAACATCGTACAAATAAACAGTCAACAAAAGATCGTTTAAGCATGGAGCACTGATATAGAACATCTCAAAGAATTTTAAGTGTTGCTATAACAAAATGTTTTTTACTAATATTCCTACTAGTTGCCACATTTTATTATTCCCCGAAAAATAATTATCTAGCGATTTATGGAGAAAGTTTGAAGGTAGCACGTTGTCCTTAGCGGGGCTTCCGATGTGGATTAAAATCTTAATTACGGTTCGGAAGTTTCCCGGATTAATATTATATAATCTTTGCCCTTTCCTCCGCCTTCTTTCAGTTATGAATTGTGAATTGGATTTCCGTTTGACTACATCGATCTCTTTGTACTATCGCTTCGTTAACTAGACTAGTCTGAAAGTAAGGAAGTTAATTAATTGCAGTAAAGTTACCTTCTTAGTGGATTTATTCCATTAAAAATTAATTTAATTACTTGGTGGTAGGGCTTTCTCTGGGTAGGCCACCCACTCCATCCATCAATATGTGATACTCATCATATACTCTACTATCAAACAGCATATACCAAAATATTTTTAATAAAAAAATATCAAAATCGCACAATCCAGATAGAAAAACAAAAAAATACATTACAAATAGTTTTAACAGAACTGATAGTGAAAAATGAAATTAAAATCAACTTTTTACAACAAGACGCCATCAAAAACGTAACAAAACATAAAGTATGTTGGGTTTAAGGTTTTATTTCAGCGAGAGTCGTTGGGACCATTGCCCGCAACTTTGTCCACTTAGCTTTCCTTAAAGTCGACCCAACATAATGGAAAATCCTGTTATGTTTACTTGGGCACGTAATGTTTTGTACTCATATGAGTATTGCTATAAAAATAAATAAAAATCGCCGCAACAATTGATACCCATAAATATGTAAACGATATAACTTACATTACTTTATACTTACATGTATTCTTTTATTGGTCTGTCTTATCAAATATTGAATTAATAATAATTTTAGTGTAATTATTTTTATATCGTACTGTTAATCTATATATGGCCAGTTTTTTTTTTATTTTTGATGTATGTTGTCTATAAATGATCCTATTACCTAGGTTTGTATTACTTTTAAAGGTAGGGCGAAATCGATAGACATTGTATTAAATATAAGTTAAAGATGTATTTATATGTTTAAAATGCATTAGTTACGTTGTAATGATGCTGAAAGCTCTTCAGTTCGCTTAATTTGCTAGAAGCGACGTAGAGTAACATTATATTTGAAATAACTTATATATATAGTTTAGCGACATTAATTACGTTAGTCTTCGTAATTACTACGAGCGTTCAATACAATTTATGTTGATCTTTTGATTAATTATTTTTATATATTGAGAAATCTATTCTGTAATGTATTTCGAAGATGTTAATATACTCATATTTCTCTATAAACACGCCTACTTTAAGAATGGCTGTAAAAAAACTTTGTCGTGATAAAACATGCATCTTACGTATTGTTTATACCACCTTTTACTATCAAACGAATGAGGTTTCACGACAATTATAATATGAATACTGTTTATAAATATTCACTGTAAAAATGACACTTTTATTGACGACGAGTTAAATAAATTTGGTAATAAAAGCTAAATAAAATCTATTTTCATTCCAATTTACTGATTTTACTTTAATCCATCAAGTTGTAATACCGAATAGGGAGATTATATTTATATTATGGTATTTGAGATATCAACGTGGGTTTTATGTGCAGCCTCAAAACGCACATGCGCCGAACATAATTTCTTATGTGGGAACGGCTTCTGCATACCCGGAGCCTGGTCTTGCGATAATACACCAGATTGCCCAGACGGATCTGATGAACACAATTGTGGTAAGATACACTCGGATAGGCATGGCAGGCATGGAAGCGCATTTCATGACTGGCTTCGAGACTCTTCAAAATAACCTGCTTGGAATTATAATACCGCTGGGTATTATACTATTGGTCGGAATTATATCTTAAATGATCGCCTGTTTATATTGCATGGACAACACTGGGTTTCATTTTATTGGTGAAGAATCAAAGTATATTTTTTCAATTAAGGATTCAAAAGCAAATTTAAAGTCGTTTTTTTTTAAATTTAGAACATCAGCTTCAAAGTATTTTTTTAATATTGTTGCCAGAGAACGATTAATTATTAATGAGTTCAAAATATATTTTGGTCTCGTAATAAAAATTTAGTGAAGGGTGATGTAATTAATTTTTAATCCACCACAAATAGTAAAACGGAAGTCAAATTAAAATTGAGGGATCGTAAAACTCACTTTAGAGCCCTTAACATTTACTTCGCCCACTACGAAGTTTCTGAAATATTTTTCGGCGTAGAAAAAGTAAATGTTGAAATTTAATTAACGTTAAGTTTCTTTACGACTTCACAGACTCTTGATACGACGTCGATAATTATAATTAAAATGTTATTACGTGAAATCTATGTTAGCTACACACAATGTAATAATAAACAATACGAATAAGGATTGTTTATTATTATTATTCACAATACGCAATCAAGTCGCGTTTACAAATACCGTAATACCGTCTCTAAAACATAACGCGTATTTCGTATTTATAGGTATGTATTCGTACGTGATCGCGGAATAAACCTCAACCCTCGTACGTACTTAAATGGTTATTAGTCGATGCTTAGTAAACATTTGAGAGACTCAAACAAAAGCATCATTATCTTTGTATGAGGGCGATGGAGTTGTCGTAGGTATTTATTCAGTTTCTATATAAGTTGCATGGCTTGAATTGGCAGAAGTGGAGGCGTGTGGTCCTGAAGAGTTCACGTGCCGGGGCAAGCGAGGGGAATGCGTACCTCTCACGTGGATGTGTGACGACAATGTTGATTGCTCCGATGGGTCCGATGAGAAAGCATGCAGTAAGGGTATATTCATTCATATACTAACAAAATAACCATTTATTTTGCAAATATTAATTCACTTAAATAATCTCATTAACGCTTTAAATTGTGGAATGTTTGCATGATATAATTATGAAAATTAATTTGAAGTTTCTAGATAATTGTTTAGGTTCGAATAACATTTTATAGATTAAACATTATGTCCCATAAAGATCAAAAAAGACGCTGAAAATGTTCGAAGCAAGTAATAACAAGTTGAACGTCCCTAAATTTAATTCAGGTACGTTCAACTTGCGACAGGGGTGTTAAACCCGCTTCCACCGCCATATTACATCGTTCGATCAGAGATGTTTACCTTTCTCGGCCGCAATGAATTTTCTTGCGGATAAAGTTACATATATTATCGACGATACATATATACCTAAAACATATAATGCTGTCAGAAGGAAGTGTTATTAATACCTAATTAAAAATCAGTATTGTATTGAAATTTCTCAATCCACCCACTCATCAGATATTCTACCGCAAAACAGCAATACTTGATATTGTTGTGTTCCGGTTTGAAGGGTGAGTGAGCCAGTGTAATTACAGGCACAAGGGACATAAAATCTTAGTTCCCAAGGTTGGTGGCGCATTGGATATGTAAGCGATGGTTGACATTTCTTACAATGCTAATGTCTAAGAGCGTTGGTGACCACTTACCATCAGGTGGCCCATATGCTCGTCCGCCTTCCTATTCTATAAAAAAAAAAAAAAAAAAAATAACATTTTATGATTTTTTTTTAGATGAGTCAATAAGTTCTTTCAAGTTAGTATCTACTTTTCGAAGTTAAATTTTGATGTTACATAAACATATGTGGCAATTATTGATAGCTGGAACTATTGCTTTTATTATATTTGATAATTTATTAAATCATTTAATTTTTGATAGCTCAGAACACCGCATACTATAAATCATTTCATTTTTATAAATGTACGTAATATTTTTTAGTCTAGTACACATTTTAAAGTGGGTAAGTCTGAGAAACTTAGTAATTTTCTTAGCTTTCCTATGTCAAGTTTAAAATAATTATGCCGCTACTAAGTCGAATATGACTATAAAGATATTATAAATTGCTTCAGACAGCTTCAGTTTGTTTGCGAAAGGAATTTAATTAAACATTGCATAAAACGTGTACTATTAAAATAGTCCGGCAATTTTTCTAGAAACGAAAGAGGTTTAGGATTAATTAATTACTAAATGTCATTATTGTTCTTTAGGTATTAATATAACAGACATTAAGGTTACTCGGTGTGGTTGAAAACACTATTGCAGCAATTTTTTTGCGTTTTCTCATTACACTGTTCTCAGTTAATTCTTATTTTTCCTTCATTACTTGGCCACTTAAAGCTTGTCTGAGGAATGTTTTAATAATGCTTGCACCATTTTACTCAGTACCTACTCTCTTTTAATCATTTGTTTTGCAAAAGCATTATTTTTCATTGTTATATTTTTGGATGTTTTACTAATTCTTAGAAATAATTTGAAATACTTGTAATATTATAACGATATATGTTTTATGTAGATGAGACGTGCCGTTCCGATGAATTTACATGTGGAAATGGCAAATGCATACAGCATCGGTGGGTCTGTGATGGTGATGATGACTGCGGTGATGGTACCGATGAAGTCAAGTGTCCAGCACCAACTTGCCAACCGCATAGTCACTTCTCGTGTGCCGACGGACACTGTGTCACTGCAAGATGGAGATGCGATGGAGACATAGACTGCCCCGATGGAAGTGATGAAATGGTATGTACTTAAATAAACACATAAGTATTCGGTAGTTAAATATAGTGAGTAATCATTGAAACAGCATGCAAATGTCCCACTGGTGGACTAAAACCCCTTTCTATTTCTAGGTAAATTTAGAGACGATTCCATATATTTATAAATACGTAAATAAACACTATAATTATTTAGTCACTTGGTATGTCACATATAAACTGCATCTTCGATTGATATATATTTTGTTCAGTATGATAGTTTATAACTATAAAACAGGCGTGAGCTATTATAATTTATGTTTTGTATAATAAGTGCTGATGATGTAAAATTCAAGCATTTTTACGACGAACAGTAATAAATCAAATGAAAAACGTTGTAAAAACTGCGCATTATAATTTGATATACATTAAATTTTGTCGAAAAAACCACATCAGTAAAAAGATATTAGGAGTGCTGTAAGCACTGGGTAAGTCAGGGTACGAGCGGAGAGGTCGTTAACGCAATCTCGAGCCTATTGCTACACATTTTATTATTATATTATTTTTACGTTTATGTTACATAATATACGTCTATGTACATGAGGTATTAAACAATTACTGCAGCTAATACGAAGTCGATACCAGATGGATAGCAGAATATAGTTAGACAAGAAATTAAAACTAAAGTGCTCAAAGTAATTAATAATTTTATATGATTGTTAATTAACAAAAATGTAATTATTTTTATTATATTACGTTGTTTTTTAATCCTTTCTGTTTTTTTTTTTTTAACAAATAGTATAATAATTTCGTAATGTAATTTTATGTAATTAATATTTATTATTATAAATAATGTCACGTCTATTTTTTTTCTTTAATTTTATTGAATCGTGTTAACGTTGTAGGTATCTGAACGGATACAAATACGTATCATCAAAAGTTTCCGAAGTAACATTTAAAGTTTTTAAATAAATTTTCAACCAATTTATAAGTTACAAACTAGAAATGTCTTTTATAACTACTTACAAGTGGTTTTAACTACTTTTAAAGTTACATAATAATTACAGTTCATTGTAGAATATTGCCTATTTATTAGATACACCTAGTTGCAAATTATGCATTTTCTAATGAAAAATAATAACGTAGACGTGTTTAAGAACCCGTTCGAAGCCTGTAGATAATTCTGACGTTGTTTACTGACTTTATTGAGCTAATGGGCAACGATTACTTGTAGTAGGTTGATTAAGTTTTGCAAATATATTTATAATGACAGGAATATAAAAATAAGCGTATAGCATTTAGTTTCCAATTTCACAAATTCAATAAATCCTTCCTGGGTCGATGTATTCGTTTTTATAATAAAAAAATGGCTGATTACTTTAATTGCCAACTAAAACATTGAATTAAAAAGTAATTAAAATAAAAAAGGCATATTACTCAGTACAAGATTTTATGGATGATAAAAAGCATGGTTATTATCAGAGAGGACATATAAATGTAATTTTATTTTATAATCAAACTGAATATGTTATTAAATAGAAAATAATATAGACTTCCTAGCCTGTTCTCGGAAGAAATTACATTTCAAACCGGTGATAGCTTTACATAATCTCGTAAAATTATTCAATAGTACCGACTGCCTCGTTGGTCTAGTCGCTAATGTAAGAAGATCTGGAGGTCCTAAGTTCAAATCCCAGGTCGGGCAAATAAAAAGTTATTGAGTTTTTCTGTCGAAAATTCTCAGTAACAGCCCGGAGTCTGGAAGTTGGAAGTGTGTACACTCCCGTGCCTCGTAAAGCAAGTAAAGTCTATGGTCCTGCGACTGAACTCTTTCAGGTCGTTTCGGATTGCCGTCCTATCGGATTATGAGAGTTAGAGAACAGAGAGTGCACCTGTGTTTGCACACTTGTGTACTATAATAAGTCCTACGCAGTTGGCTAATGTCTTTTGAGATTGGCCGCCGTGGCTGAAATCGGTCTGGAGGACAGTATATATTGATAATTACATATGGTACATAATTGTTTTTATATGTGATTTCAGGGTTGCGCATCAACACCAAAAATTACATCACCGTGTATAGCCACAGAGTTCGAATGTCGCGATCGAATGACCTGCGTTCATAGAGCCTGGGTCTGCGATGGTGACCGCGACTGTCCGGACGGTGGTGATGAAGCTCCTGAAATATGCCGAGGAAATATTACCTGCAGACTTGATCAGTTCCAATGCAAGGACCACAGCTGTATTCCTGGCGCACTGTATTGCAATGGCGATAAAGATTGTCCCGACGGCAGTGATGAACTTAATTGCAGTGAGAACATTATAATTAATTATTTCTATTATTACGAACTAATGAACGAACTTTATGAACGAAAAGGTCTTGTAACAATTATTCCTGGCTTTCTCCTCTTGAGGAGATGGTTTAGAGGTTATTCCACCACGATACTTCAATTCGTGTTGGCGGATACAAATGTAGCGGAATTTCATCCGACATGTGCAGGTTTTCTCACCATGTTTTCCTTAACCGCCGAGCACGAGATGAATTTTAATCATTTATTAAACACGTGAAATCTCAAACACGTCACAAGCTCGCCTTTGAACTCGCATTTTTTGGTTAAGTTTCACGTGAAGCTTTATAATTATCGATAAACAATTTGAATATTATATAAATTAATACAAACATCATGAATATATTTATAGTAGCAAACGTAATTAAAAACATAATATACTACTTTTTAATTTTGAATAAAAACATTAAAATGTTTATAATTTAATTATAATGAATGTATATTGTTTTTCAGCACGACCGAAGCCAATTTGCGATAGACGCACAGAATTTGACTGTGGTGGTGGAATGTGCATACCGTTGTCGAAAGTGTGCGACAAACATACAGATTGTCCGAATTTCGAGGACGAGCCAGCCGACCGATGCGGAGAAAACGAATGCGCTAAGAACAACGGAGGATGCACGCAGCGATGCGTTGATACTCCCGTCGGATACTACTGTGATTGCGAGAAAGGATATAAACTCACTGACAACAGAACTTGCGAAGGTAAATTTTGAATTCATCGTCTTTTATGAAACAAATTAATCGGTTTTTACCTTGAAGATAGACGCCTGAATGGTATATGATAGAATCTTTTCGAATTTTTATATTACACACTGACACTATTATATACCATGAATACGTTTTCAGAAACGTTTAATATAACAAAACGTATTATTTAATAAGTTAAAAACCTAATACCCGATTAGGAAAATGCATAAAACATAAATTTTCCACTTACATATGTGCATTAAAACAACTCATATGATAGAACCTTCTCATACGACCTACGATCTATCATATTGTTGTAGCCTGACTCATAATGCAAGCCGTATCCGCCATCTTGGATTTTATTGACATCGAATAGTCTATGACACGCGAGACTCCAAACAATCATACGAAGCTCACACATTTGATATTATATCCCGCTTACATATACAACCTCTTTTCTGCGTACCATAATATCATCGTGACAATAAAAACACATAACCACTCACGCACAAACTACGCACGTGGATCATTTTTCTATACAAATCTATGTACAAAAATTGTTCGTGGCGTCTCCCTGCATATATGTAGTTGGAGCTTTGTACCTGGTTAAATAACATTCAACTTTTGGTCCTTTTATATATTGGTAGCCTTTTTTGAATTGGTTTAATTTACGCTACAAAATGAGATATTACCGACAATATAACAAACGATATAATTAGGTATGTTCGATTATATATGTATATTTCCTATCAATAATTATTTATAGATTTTTATTATTTTATTGTGTAATTGATAGCAAAATATACGCAATTCGAAATGACCGTTTCCTTGATATCCACATAACGTACGATTAAAATTAGTTATCTGTACAATAATGGTCGTAAATAACTTTATTAATCCTGACTTTTTATACGCATTACATATTTTAGCAGATTATTATTACTGTAATATTTTAACGGTATTAAATGTAATCGATGTTAACAGCCTCATTTATTTATTTGTAAAAAAATATAAATATTTCTATCTATATAAAATGTATATGAATATATTTATAGTTGAATGTATTTCATTTAAGAAAAAGAGTACTGAGTTACTTGTTTACTGTTCTCGGTATGAATAACGAAGCGTTTTATATTCTATTAATGCATTTTAACGTGACTTTTAAAAAACTGCTACTTTAATAAAGCTTATTTTCTTTCGATATAAAACAGAAGAATTATAACTTTTAAAATATACTGAATACTATTCACCGATAAATACTGTCATAGATTCTAATTTAAATTTACTTTCCAGATGTGGACGAATGCTTAGA
Organism: Nymphalis io; assembly: GCF_905147045.1. Taxonomy (NCBI): domain Eukaryota; kingdom Metazoa; phylum Arthropoda; class Insecta; order Lepidoptera; family Nymphalidae; genus Nymphalis; species Nymphalis io. The sequence continues at coordinate 3,932,456 of NC_065888.1, forward strand.
TCCGGGAGCATGCTCGCAAATATGCATAAACGAAAAGGGTACATTCAAATGCGAATGCCTCGCTGGTTACGCAAGGGACCCTCGTGATAGAACTCGCTGCAAGGCGACCGAAGGCCATCCGTCTCTTCTGTTCGCAAGACGTTTCGACATCAGAAAGATTAGTCTTGATCACCACGAAATGGTAGCCATCGTGAACGACACGAAGTCAGCTACAGCCCTCGATTACGTTTTCAGAACAGGCATGATATTCTGGAGTGATGTTACCGACGAAAAGATATATAAGTAAGTCAGAATATTTATTTAGGATTACCAACATGACATATCGTAATAATAAGAAATTAACAGTATACAAATTATGTCTAACGGTAGAAGTTGCCGTACTTATAAGTAAATAGTAGTCTTATATTAATAGGAAAACCAACGAACAAATACAATATACTGCTTAAGTACACAACAGATATTGTTACTGTCAAAATATTAACTATTCCTTACAATTTTTAATACGCAACTAACCACTAGAACGCATATGGTATATCTCTTGTTGTATAGTGCAAAAAAAAAGTAAAGTAACAGCCTGTAAATGTCCCACTGCTGGGCTAAGGCCTCCTCTCCCTATTTGAGGAGAAGGTTTGGAGCTTATTCCACCACGCTGCTCCAATGCGGGTTGGTGGAATACACATGTGGCAGAATTTCGATGAAATTAGACACATGCAGGTTTCCTCACGATGTTTTCCTTCACCGAAAAGCACGAGATGAATTATAAACAGAAATTAAGCACATGAAAATTCAGAGGTGCTTGCCCGGGTTTGAACCCACGTTCATCGGTTAAGATTCACGCGTTCTTACCACTGGGCCATCTCGACTTATATATTATATAACTTGTATAGTGCGCTCATGGGAAATCACGGAACAATGTTAACTAGGTCGCGGCAATGAAAATTAATATTTAGCGGTAGACTAACTGATAAGTGAGTGGTAGTTGCCCAGGAATCTTGAAAAACCTCTACCATTTAGATCATAGTAGCTCCCTTATATATATATATGTAACTCGTGAAAAAGAATTAAATTTTGCTGCATAAAGTTTGAATAACGATTTCTCAATCGAAATCGCTTACATATTTCCAAAGCAAATGACTTATTTTGAAATTTAGTCAATACGCAAGATATTTGCCGTTAATCGATCGTTAATTGATTTTGTATAGAAATAGTTTAAAAAAGCCGAGATGGCCTAGTGGTAAGAACGCGTGAATCTTATCCGATGATCGTGGGTTCAAACCCGGGCAAGCACCACTGAATTTTCATGTGCTTAATTTGTGATTATAATTCATCTCGTGCTTTACGGTGAAGGAAAACATCGTGAGGAAACCTGCATGTGTCTAATTTCACTGAAGTTCTGCCACATGTGAATTCTACCAACCCGCATTGGAGCAGCGTGGTGGAATAAGCTCCAAACCTTCTCCTCAAAAAGAGGAGAGGAGGCCTTTAGCCCAGCAGTGGGACATACACAGGCTGTTACGGAGAAATAGTTTTAGCAAAGATTTAAATAAATCCACTTAATTACACAGAAAATATATAACGTATAGCAAAAAATATAACATTGACAACTGCTTGATATAATTGTAGAGACATAGTTGTAACAATAAAAAAAAATTAAGTAATGTAGTTACTATTTATTTAAAAAAAGAATAACGATTACAGACAAAAATACTGCCTATTAAAGTGTATTAAAATAAATTTTCTTTAAATTTAGGGCACCCATAGATGAAGGCAGTCAGCGAACAGTCGTCATAGGGGATCAGCTAATCACTTCAGACGGACTCGCAGTGGACTGGATCTACAATCATTTGTACTGGACAGACACAGGCAAAAATCATATAGAGCTATCTGACCTGCAGGGCAACATGAGGAAGGTGCTCATAATAGACAAGCTTGAAGAGCCGAGAGCGATAGCCCTTAACCCTCTTGACGGGTGAGTTTTTTTTTTTGGTAATTGGATATAGTATTGTTCTAGATATGAGTAGATATCAGATTAACAGGAAATGTTTATAAAAAAGTTTACGAACGCGTGCACTTAGCTTGTACCGTAATTTATATATCAAAGTACTGCTACCGACTACGTCCTTGAGAGAAAAAATATCTGATAATATTTCTTTCTACTAAAACCTGATAATGATTGTTTAAAAATTTCCATAGAAAAAAAAAGGAATCAATCAATTGACACACTCAATGTACATTCATATTTTAATACGGGTTTGTAAATAAATTAAAATGTTATAAATAAAAAAGAAAATCTTTCAGAAACGTGTCAGAAAGTAAAGTTAATGTTAATTCATGTCACACAATGTACACGATAACATCTCGATGTATACAATATTTACAAATATTTTATTTAGATTCGCAATCAAATAACGATTATGTATTTATAAAATTTCAGCAGACAGATGTTACAAAATAATTATCGTTCAAAGTAATTTTTAATCGGCTTAAAAAAACTCATTAATAATAATATAAAAGTGTGTCTCGAATTTATAGATAAAAGATTAAAACATTTCTGTAGTCAAAATTGTCGCATTAGATATTATTTTTCGAGACGATTCGGCATTTTTTTTTGTAGAAATCCATAGCACACCTTTCTAATATAAATACTCATATCCGTAGAAATATACAAATGACTTATAAGAAACACCAAAAAATATATATTACAACTTTCGATTTTACTTATGAATTAGATTGAATTATTAATACAGATTACGATTTTATTTAAGAGTATTATACAAATATTTTTGATGAAACAGATGTCGGATTAATCTATGATGTAATGTATATAATGTATGTAAAAAATCTAACTTTGCCCTCAGATATTTGATCTGACCTCATCTGCCTTAGAACTGGATTCCAGAGCTAAGACCGCACGCTTATACTGCGCGACGCTTATACTCAATTAATATAAACAAAATAAGTTTTGTGTCTTAAATACATTCGTTGACAAATTCACTTCCAAGTTTTTTTGCGATTTCTATAACAGTCAAGTATGTTTAAAATACTCAAAGCTACACCAAAAAAATATTATCGATTCCTTATATCCAGTTAAGCCATCCACGAGGCATTTAATAAAATATTTTTGTTACGTAATATTGTTTTTAACAGTTGGATGTACTGGACCGATTGGGGTCAGGTTCCGAAAATCGAGCGCGCTGGTATGGACGGCTCCCATAGGCAAACCATTGTTGCGTACGACGTGAAATGGCCCAATGGCCTCACTTTGGATCTTGTACGCAAACGCGTTTATTGGGTATGTATGAAATTTACCAAATATTTTTCAGCAAAAACACATATCACCAACATTAAATTATATATTACTTATTTATTATATATTACCAACAAGAGTTCTAAGAAAAGTTTATAATATGACTAAATCGACGATAAAATATTCCGTTCAATACCAGGTTGATGCGAAGCTGAACACAATTTCTTCTTGTAACTTCGATGGATCTGCGCGCCGTGTGATCCTGTACTCCACGGATGTCCTCCGGCATCCCTTCTCGATCACCACATTCGAAGATTGGGTATACTGGACCGATTGGGACAAGACCGCCGTGTACCGCGCTAACAAGTTCAATGGAAAAGATGTTGAAGCCATCACATCCACTCATACGGTACGTTTGCGCAATTTTGAGGCCACAAATTGTAATTTAAAACGTACCTAATTACGAATAAACAACACCCAAGCAATAGACCAAATACTTAAAAACTTATTACCGTATTTTTTTTTTGTAGAACTATAAATATTTACCTATAACCTTTTAATACAGATTGCATCATTGTTGTAATAGTTAATATTTACACCTTTTTTTTTCGTCTCGAAATCCTTGACGCGCGTTTAAATTTAGTTTCGTCATATAAATGCTCATCTTTTCTCATCCACTACAATAATAAATTATGAAATAGCTTTAGAACAAGGAATGATAAAAAATGGCCATATAGTGTTGTTTTTTTTTTTTTGAGAGACCAAGGCCGATGTGCGGAACGTCGATTAACACTTTTTACCGTATAATCTCGTCAAGCGTATGAATCATCCCGTTGTCGCATTTTTCTTGTTGATCACATTTTATATTTCCGTCAAGATATTCCTTTGATTAATTATATTATCTAATCTTAAGTAAAATTGTAGTGTATTTATGCTAATCTTAATAATCTCACGAGTTTTTCGCAACATTTTTATACAAAAAAAAAAAAAATTATCTACTAAATAGCTGCAAAATCCAATGGTGATCCACGTGTATCATCCCTACCGTCAACCCGATGGTGTCAACCACTGCGCTGCTGTCAACGGTCACTGTTCGCATTTGTGCCTGCCGGCACCTCGGATAGGCGCCAATTCCCCGAAGGTGTCATGCGCCTGTCCCAACGGTCTACGACTCCTACCTGACAACCAGATGTGCGTCGAAGATAGTAAGTATTCATACATTTTTAATACCATTCAATGACGTCACAACGATGTAAATTGAAACTCAGCTTGAATTTATTTTAAAGAAACTATTTCTTGTTATTGACACGTGTTCGATATGACACGTAAAATACGTGTAAAAAAGAGCAAATATGTGATCAACTGTGCTTCCTGTTCGTAAGAACGATACTTAAACGATGTATATTTACTATTGAACACGGTTTACTTGTGTTTATGCGAATTTTGAGACAAATATATATTTGCATCGCGCCAAATACCTTCAACCGAGCCGTAAAACAAGTCTCCTTTGACTTGTTTGTGATTTCTTCGTGCGCAAACTTTTTATACAACTCAATTATGACTACGATACAAGATATTGTCATTTACATTTAAGATACAAACTGAATGTAAATAACAACCAATGACCTATAAACACAAAAAATAATAATAAAAGTAATATTGATTAAAGTTTAATTCTTGCAATAATTATGCATCACAGCTTATCATTTAAGACTTATATGTAAGATAAAAACAAGCTTGATTTAAAAAGCGATTATGCGTAGTTAACAAAAACAAACAACACGTCGTAGTTTTCATTCATTCTTAGAAAAAATATCTAATATTAGTTTTAAAAGATATTTTTAATTGATTTATCGAACCATTAAACTAGAATTACGATATTATAAAACACGGAAAACACATTAACTATCTACAAGATTAAAATTAAACACTTGATATAAAATAAGTTTGAAAAAAGAACACTTGTTTTAAAGTAAAAGTAAATAAAGACTTTATATGATAGAGGTTATATAAATTTAAACAAAAAACTTTATTTTTTTATAAGCAGCTAAAACTGAAACATGAATAAACATGGCGGCATGACAGCGTTATTTTATTTTTATACGTTTGTCAGCGTAGTGCGGCGTTACTCTTGGATTAATAATATAATATATGCATCCTATTTTTTAGAACTATTATTAAAAAAAAAAAAATTACTTTGCTGAAACCGCAATATGAAACGTCATAAAAAATGTTTTTTCTTCAATAAGAACTATTCGAAAAAGGATTATTTTTGTTAAATAAAAAATAATTATAAATTAAGCAATGACTATAAGTCACACAGCGTGATTTTGAAGAAAAAACTGGCATTATTATTTTATATAATTAGATTATGAAAATGTAATAAAATAATCATGTTTTAGTTGTAAATTTGTAATTATACTGGTGGTAGGGCTTTGTGCAAGCTCGTCTGGGTAGGTACCACCCACTCATCAGATATTCTACCGCAAAACAGCAATACTTGATATTGTTGTATTCCGGTTTGAAGGGTGAGTGAGCCAGTGTAATTACAGGCACAAGGGACATAAAATCTTAGTTCCCAAGGTTGGTGGCGCATTGGCTATAAGCGATGGTTGACATTTCTTACAATGCCAATGTCTAAGGGCGTTTGGTGACCACTTACCATCAGGTGGCCCATTTGCTCGCCCACCTTCCTATTCTATATAAAAAAAAAGATGAAAAAGTAAAGTTAAATTTATTTAAATACCACGAAGACCCAGATGAATTATTTAATTAAATATTTAAGTAATGATTTGCGTCATTTTCAAACAAATTTTCTTTGTTTGAAATGACGCACCTTGATATTATTTAACTTGCTGAATAAATTCACAAAAGCAAAAATTAAAAAAAAAATTATAATACCTAAATACCTATTTTTTTATATTTATAGCTTTGCACGTGCGAATTTTATTTATTTCGTATATTTGAAACATGAAAATATGGATTTGTAGTTTCCAAAAATATCGCGACCAAACAAATGTACACTTATACAGCAAACCAGGCTTTTTTAAATCGGTAAAAATATCCCTAAACAACGATACAGCATATCCTGATATAATTAAGTGCCGACAGCTTATTCTAGGCGGAGGAGTAAAGATAAATAAACAACTGAGACCTTTAATTTACATCATTCGTCGTTATCGGTACCACTGGTGGTAGGGCTTTGTGCAAGCTTGTCTGGGTACCACCCACTTATCAGATATTCTACCGCAAAACAGCAGTACTTGATATTATTGTGTTCCGGTTTGAAGGGTGAGTGAGCCAATGCAATTACAGGCACAAGGGACATAAAATCTTAGTTCTTAGTAGGTGGCGCATTAGCTATGTAAGCGATGGTTGACATTTCTTACAATGCCAATGTCTAACGGCGTTTGGTGACCAGGTGGCCCTTATGCTCGTTCGCCGTACTATTCTATAAAAAAAATCTAACAAAAGCTATGTGCTCAGGTAGCAGGTAGGTAAAGATGTTTGTTAACAGTTTGGAATTAAAATTATAGGTGGATATTATATTAAGCGGAATAGTTTAGTATTATAAATAAATATATATTTGCGGTCCATAATATAGCAGAGCTATTAGGCAAAATATCATGGAATATCTATGGTCTATTACTCCTGCCATTCGAATAGGCTTTGTCCAATCGTACACATCTGTACGATTGGACAATTGACCGGAGTCAATAAAGTCATTAATTGTCATTGGGATCCTTTACGATTGATTTAAGCATACATATTCAATGAATCTACTTCTTAGCGAGGAATGCGAACAGCGAACAGTCACGTTATTAAAATTGCTTCATGCCTGTTCACGATACTGATTAAATAACATAACATATCAATGGCGGTCATACATTTGACAGACCGCGGTTGTCACTTTATCTGTTAATTTAAAAATAATGTATATTTTATTGTTGATTTAATTGCACGGCTTATTAATGTTTATTACATAAAATATTTCTTAAGATTGGTCTAATAAGATAGTAATAATATTGAACGAAAAACATACCGCTATTCGTTGAATTTTAATATTAATATTATTTTTAGATTTACACGTTTATTGTTTGCTTATAAACATGAATGTAATGTTTTATAAAAGTTATTACAACAATCGTGCAATAAAAAAATCTCTAATTAAAATATTTTGAGCGAGACGTTCATGTTTTACGATTAAATATTACTGACAATAGATGGAAAATAAAGTTATAAAATTAAATAAAAAATAATAAAAATAAAGTTTATATTATTTATTATGTTATTAAAATATAAACATAAATGCGAAAGTGAGTTTGTATGTTTGTTACGCTTTCGTGTCCTAACCAATCAACTGATTATCATGAAATGCATATACGTTGTCAGGGATACAGAAAAGAACATCATTTTTGTTCCGACCATGATTGGCACATAAATAATGAAATAAAATAATCTAATTGGTTGTATGCCCTTAAGGTCTGGGTGGACCACTCATCGGTTTTCCTACCGCCAAACAACACTTTGTATTGCAGTGTTCCAATATCCACGTTCAAAAATTTTCATGATCGGTGGCGCATTGATGGTGGAAAAAGCTGTTTAAATTTCTTACACACAAGTACAATGGTACTGTCAGAAATATGGTTAATGCGTAGTCAATCATGAATGATAAGTAGTCACCGTCGCCCACACACACTGACCGCTGGGTCAGTCTGTGTGGGCGAAAGCACTTGTAATTAGGTGGTCCATTTCATGAATATATACATTTGTATGTAAACTGTATTATTGCATCTAGAACATTCTAAATATACATTCGAAAAGAACATTTGTTATAATTGTGTTGCGTAAAAAAAGAGAGCATGATATTTCCATTCCAAATATGCAGCAACTTTCTATAAATGTAAGAATATTATAAAAAAAAAACAGTCATTATATTTTTTCACAGTACATCGCGTTATAGAACGTATTAAATTTGATACGTTGAGGGTAATTATGATGATATCAACATCTCGTTGATTAATTTTAACGAATGTGTCGCCGACGGATTATTTACATGCGTCAACTTCATGGCGACACCACGCCGTTTTTAGTAACACGTAGAATATTATTCAATTAATAACATAAGTGCAATATTATTAAATAAGAAAATATAATTGTCATACTCAGCTTAAATACAACGTATTCTAAACTAACTCATCTAGACTATATAGAAAGTATGCATTAAATTTTACTTTACTCGGACATAAAAGATAAGTACTGCCGTACAGATACATACTTTCGTACTATTTGTAATTAAATTTTTAACTGTTTAAATTTCCTCAGGTTATGTTTAAAATTAACTTAAAAATATTCACCTATTAAAATTATTAACACTTCCTAACTACCTAAAACAATATTTAAGATGGAATGGCAAATTTTATTGTACACATTGTTTAACCTCTGTTCTCAAGTAAGTGACTATAATATGTCTTATTGAGAATAAATGTCTTTAAACCTAAATACGTATACAATGGGGAAATAAAGGAGTAGATGCAAAAGTATATACTTGAATTAAATATTTAAAAGTAATATTTAAATACAATGCCTAATCGTTAGATAAGCAATGTTGCCTTGCACTGGATACGCCTGGCTAAAACGTAGAGATTGTATATAATCTTTGCGTCGGGCCCGTCCAGTATTGCTGTACTTTGTAACATTTAATTTCGTTTCGTAACCGTACCGTACAGAAACCGTAACAGCCTGTGAATGTCCCACTGCTGGGCTAAAGGCCTCCTCTCCTCTTTTTAAGGAGAAGGTTTGGAGCTTATTCCACCACGCTGCTCCAATGCGGGTTGGTGGAATACACATGTGGCAGAATTTTAGTGAAATTAGACACATGCAGGTTTCCTCACGATGTTTTCCTTCGCCGTAAAGCACGAGACGAATTATAATTACAAACTCAGTGGTGCTTGCCCGGGTTTGAACCCACGATTATCGGTTAAGATTCACGCGTTCTTACCACTGGGCGATAATTTCGATTCACTCATTTAAAAATCTATATACGGCGATACACTGTTTTGATTCGTGTATCCTCTAAATGTTATCATTATCATATTCAACTTCGCATATAATTTTCTGACAGTACACGATCGTGGCTGCTATCCAGACTAGCTGTACTGATGTCCAATTTAACATCTGTGCAATTTCCAAACTTATGGCAGAATAAACGTTCAACTTTTAACCTGAATTTTACTCAAATTTTTACTTTACTCTAAACGAACAAATATTATTGGCGTTGAAGACGCAGCGCTATTGCTTATCAAAAGATGAAATTATGCAGCTCGAGATTTACATGAATTCAGAATTATACTGTTTCGAAGTGTTAGTTGATGAGTTACCGGCTATATAGAAAACCCTGCTTGTGACATATAAAATTAATAATAAAATTATACAGTAATAATTATATAAATTATTACTGTATAATATTATATAAACAATCATTACTTGATCGAAGATTCTACCACAAGAACCAGCAAGAAACTTTCGGTTTCTTGTTGGGTGAGTAGTTAAATTATAATTAATCAAATGGCATTGCGTCGTCACTGGGGTTTATCGGCAAGGATTGAACAATAGAAACCGACATTTCACGACACGGTGCATTGAATTAGTTGTAGAAAATATTTTCTTTATTACGCTTCGTCTAATAGGTATTGATTGGTTAATTATACTTATATATATTTTATATTATAACTAGATATGCAGTTTCACCTGCGTTTAATACTATATAATTATATAATCGATATATATGTTATATAAACAATTTGTTATATTTTTTTTTATATTGGTTGAACATCGATAGTTGAACGCTAATCTTAGGAACCAATAGTATCTGAATAATTATTAAGTTGGATAGTCCATTTTCTGGCTACATAAATTATATAACGTACCAACGATATCATGCTCTTCAGCTTCATAATATATATATATGTATGTAAATTCATAGGAAATAGATTTTTTTTCGATTTTGTAAAACAGAATGCCGACGTGGCGTATCAGTTGTTTGGAAAACGAGAGTGGAAAGTGTTGTCCTAGAAATTAATAAAGAACGGAAAGTTAAGAAATTATAACGTTCAGAAACGGTCACAAATTTTATGAATGAAAACATATGTTTATATTAGAACGTGTACATTTTTCCAACATATTTTTGGAAGTAATTAAAATTTCGACCAAAAAAAAAAAAAACGACATCCTTTAAAAAAAATGACGAAATTCCCAAAAAAAAAATAGACGAATTTCAACATCACGCGATCAAGGTAAAAATATCCCTGCGTGTTATAACCGTGTTTGTTACCTTGTAATGACACGTCATGCGATGACGCTACATCGTACGATATTTTCATCGTCATCATAGCATTTTTTAACACGATCTGTTTATTTCCATTAAATTCGTGTGTTTTGATAGGAATGTAACCATTCTCTTGTTTATCTGATAACGATTTGGCTTATTTAATTCGCTGGTCATTTTAAAACGTTATCTCACTTAATGCTATCGTAAACCACGTTATCTTTATAGTAATTGTAAATTATAGATTATTTTGATAAATAGTATCGTAGTATAAGTTATTGCATTGCGTTTACCAGAACTCGCTCAATTCTAAGGTGCATCAGTGTTTTTTCCTCTACAGCCAAATTATATTTCAACATAACTAGGTAAATTTTATTGGATTAAAACATTTATGTATTTTACGTTACTTTAAAGTTTAAAATATTACATTACACATGTAGCCAGGTAGTATTATCAATTATCAATTATCGAAAGCAGATAATAAATTTAATATCCACTTATCTTTTTTTATTTACAAACATCACAAGGGATATATTGCATAAAAAAAAAACGGAAATTCTTTGTACTTAAATTACTGTACAGCTTAGTTCTTCGACAATAAGACTCAATTTAGTAAATGGTAAAGTGACGTCACACATCACGCCACCTTTTGTTAGTCAATCATCGTGCGATTCGGCGCGGCGCTCAATATGTCTGTGGGCTCGACCTCGACTGATAAAATTAGAAGATATATCTACTGGTTACTAATTGGATACTAAAATTATTATGTTTAGGCGCCTGACTCTGCACGGGAATTGAAATATTACATACTGATTTTCTTATTTTTATAATAACAACTTTACGATATAACAATTTTCTCCGTTTAAATGGTCGCTTTTTCTAAACGCATGCCTTTTTATCGGACGCGTTCTTTTGATGTCTTCAATTTACATGGTACTAAAACGTATCTATAAAAGAAAGAAATTTTCTGTCATGAGCGTCTATATTTTTAAGAAATAGAATATTTATAAATGTCATATTTTGCCATTGTTTATTAAGAAAGCGCCAGGCCATTCGAAAAACAATCTAGTAGTATTTGGAACAGTTACAAGTCATTGTTGCTCCACGGATTGTAACAACGTTCGATATATTAAAAAAAAAAAATACGAATCGCTCGCCGGATCGCGCACAGTTAGCGTAACTGACAGGCGTTAGGAGGGAGAACCAGAGGGCGCTCACTCGTGCAGCGTGCGGTCGACGTGAAGTTAGCATGTCATTTCATTCAGTGTCGTGGCCAGTTGTATTTGTACGGAACGTATTTAAGTCCGACATAAACTAGTGTTATTTAACTTAAATCTATACGTGCTTTAACTAAATATAAAAAC